>NC_030417.2:20797146-20799646 GCF_001660625.3 Ictalurus punctatus | reverse complement strand
ATCACTGGAATACACACACTGTCAGCTCTCCATCCTCCTGTTTTTAAAGTGTGTATTCGCAGTGTGAAGGCCAGACCCTCAGGATGTCAAATAACCTAAACACAAGGCAAACTGCTGGACCCGGCAATGATGATGATAATGCCGAAATAATAAGCATGATGTCATCTGGTGCAGAGCGGCGGCTGCAAGCGATCGAGTTTTGTCTCTTCACAATGCAGACTTTGCTTTTCTTTGCGGTGTAAAAAGACAGAGTGGGAAATATTCTGTTACATCCTGCTTCCTCCGTATCCCATCAGTCCTTCCTGCAGGAGTGAGAGATTAGATGATCAGAGATGGTTTCTTACCCTGAGATATCACAGATCATTAACAGACTGAACAAATCCTCCACCTCTGCCTTGTTTATACCACAACGCTCAGGAATTAAAACCATTCATATTCTCTATTATTCATGAACTCAGGAAGATCTGAGACTTCTGAACTTTAATGAACTTTAACGCAGGGGTTCCCAAACCTTTCCAGGGCAAGGCCCCCCAAATGGCATTAACATTTGACCGAGGCCCTCCTTTTGCAAGATGTCTTTAAAACACATTAAAAATACAGATTTCTGAATATATCCCTCTTTTTTCAATTAATAATTGCATATTACATCTTTACATTACATTACATTAGGAATTGATTGTGTGTGTGTGTGTGTGTGTGTGTGTGTGTGTGTGTGTGTGTGTGTGTGTGTGTGTGTGTCTGAGAGTGAGAAAGAGAAAACACACTAGTGGGAGGGATGGTCTTGGTGTCTCTGACCAAATTGTTGAGGCCCCCCGGGCATCCCCTGGCGGCCCCCAAGGACCCACTTTGAAAACCAATGATTTAATGAACTCAGTCAATAAAAGTAAGAGTTAGAGTTTCTCACTCTAATTTCTCTTCACTATGTGTGTGTGTGTGTGTGTGTGTGTCACAGATAAGACACTGAGAAAAAAAGTCTTCAGTTAAAGGTGTTTGTGTATAAATGATGCTATAAATCCCCTCTCTGCCATGCCTCTATCAGCCACACCCCACTCATACACACCTCCTCTCAGCCACACCCCCTCTCTGCCATGCCTCTATCAGCCACACCCCACTCATACACACCTCCTCTCAGCCACACCCCCTCTCTGCCATGCCTCTATCAGCCACACCCCACTCATACACACTTCCTTTCAGGCTCACCGGCTCTCTGCCATGTCTCTATCAGCCACACCCCTACTCAGCCAAACCTCCTCTCAGCCACACCCCCTCTCTGCCATGTCTCTATCAGCCACACCCCTACTCAGCCAAACCTCCTCTCAGCCACACCCCCTCTCTGCCATGCCACTATCCACACACCCTCTGAGACACATCCCATAAAAACCATGTCCCTTTTAGACACACCCCTCTCAACTATGCCCCCTTTCATTTGTACTCCTATCAGCCACACCCATATTGACCACACCACCTCTGGGGAAACACCACAACTCAGCAACGCCCCCACTCATACATGCCCCCTATCAACCATGCCCCCGTCAACCACACCTGCTCTCAGCTGAGCTGATCACACTCTCCGTCCCTTTCTCTCATCAACTTCTCAGTTTCCTGTATAATTGTCTCTGAGTGTGTAACTCACATCACTGTATAGGATTATATAACAGAATATAAGAACATGAGAAAATCTGGGAAATAGACATGAAGCATAAAACAAGGGCAGTGTGACACGTTAATTTGACGTGCCTCTGGCATGCCTCAGACATAGCCAGTGTGGAATGAAACTCCTGTTAAAATGATATGGATTGGTATTTACTCTGAATTCAACACATTGTACTCAGGACACACTCGGCTCGGAGAGCTGCAAGAGAAAGTAAAGGAAAAAATGGCGTCAGTGGCCTGAAGAGAGAAATGGTGTGTGTGTGTGTGTGTGTGTGTGTGTGTGTGTGTGCGTGTGTGAGAGAGAGAGAGAGAGAGAGAGTTAGTAATGGGCTCATCTGTTTGAGCATGGAGCAGAGTGCAGGGTTCAGTCTGAATGAGATGGATGGGTTTGTATTAAAATCCCACTGAAAGTGTTGTAGTGTGATCCTCACTGCAGAGAACAGAGAGCCCTCTCACCCAGAACCCACAACCCACTGATCCCTACACCACTGAGGGGCTCATTTATCTACCAGAGGGGATGTGCACGCGTGTGTGTGTGTGTGTGTGTGCGTATGTGTGTGTGGTGATCACCATTGAACGGCACATCTCAGCACTCCATTGTTTCAGCTGTCATAAAATATTTTAATGAGACACAACACTGTGCTGCTTGAAGACTAGACACAATAGTGTAACATGCTCAAATGTTACATGCTCAGCTCTGAAAACACTCTCAGTTCTGAAAACACGCTCTAAACACACTCTAAACACACTCTAAACATGCTATAAACACACTCTAAACATGCTCAGCTCTGAAAATACGCTCAGTTCTGAAAACACGCTCTAAACACGCTCTAAACACACTCTAAAC
>NC_030417.2:20704646-20792146 GCF_001660625.3 Ictalurus punctatus | reverse complement strand
AAAAACCCCACACACTCCACACAGATCAGCCGTTCACTTTAAACATACACTGTTTAGGAGAAGTCAATAATGTTTCATTCTCTGTCAATCATTCAGATTCCCTCTCTCTCTCTCTCTCTCTCTCTCTCTCTCTCTCTCTCTCTCTCTCTCTCTCTCTCTCTCTCTCTCTCTCTTATCTTTATCCGTCAGAATGAGAATTTACAGCCGTGTGAAAGGACTCAATACAGAGCTCACGATCCGTGTCAAACACATCAGCCTTCTCCTGCTAGCGCTGATCCACTTCATCATCATCATCATCATCATCATCAACAGCAACAACAACAACAACAGGTGGTGATAATGAAGACCGAATGTGTGCACTCTTCAGTATAAGTGCACTTCAAACACTCACACACTCATTATG
Organism: Ictalurus punctatus; assembly: GCF_001660625.3. NCBI lineage: Eukaryota > Metazoa > Chordata > Actinopteri > Siluriformes > Ictaluridae > Ictalurus > Ictalurus punctatus. Next base: position 20,791,743 of record NC_030417.2, on the reverse strand, counting down.
ATTTTCCTTCTACGTAATATACTGATTAAATGTGTGACTTGTGTACGCTACACTTCTCACCGCTATGAGAGGTGAAGCTAACAAATCACACAAGCTAATCATAATCAGTGAGTATTCCTGCTTTTAGCTCATAAAGCTATCATAAAGCTGCTATTTAACAAATAAACAGTGTGTGTGTGTGTGTGTGTGTGATAGTCATACAGTGGTGTAGTGAAGCAGAGTTACTGTTATCATCCCAAAGCTGATTATTTTCCTATAACAGCATGACTCTGAGGGTTTTATTCCTCTTACACCACAGCAACGATTACAATTCTTTATATTAAAGAATGCCATAGATTTTAATCTATTTATAGTTACATTTAATGTGCATGAAACAAGTTAGTTCCTGTTGTCACTTACGTTATAGCAGCTATAAACAGTCGTTCCCTCACCAGCCTCTCTTTATACTCTCTCATCAAGTTAATAAAACAAACAAATGTATGCAGTTTGTCGTTTCTTGTTACTGAGAAAACGCAGAGAAGTGAAACTCCTCTGTCCTGAAGAATTCGGAAAACTTAAAGCAGCTCTGACTGTTACAAAGCACTGACACTCGAGACTCCTCCCATAAATGTTACATAAACACATTTCTTCTTCAAGAAAACATTATAGACTTTTTTTTAGACATTTTTAAATAACTATGTTATTTTATTTTATTTTAATGAGCCTGTTTAGGTTAATTTACATAATGTGTAACGGTCAACAAACAAACCCCTGTAAATTGGTTATTACTATTGAAACAAATACCCCCAAAATAAAACGATCACTAATAATAATAATAATAATAATAATAATAATAATAATAATAATAATAATAATAATAAAAGAAAACCTTTGATGTATGTACTAAGCAAGTATTTTTTAATTACACTGCACATTTACAATATATGTGGTCACATTAAAAATGTATATATAAAATAAGATATAAAACTGCATCGTATGGGATCTGATTGGGGAGCTGATTGGACATTAAAATCCTTTTTCGAACTTCCTTCTTCATGTTTTATTTATTTTTTAAATGGACATTAAATCAAAATGTTATTGGGCTTGTTAGTGAGCTCAGAGGTGGACCAGCGCTGTTTCTGCTGCTTCTTTGCATTTGAGCAAAACGAAACCATCACAATCGTGATGTATACAAATATTACGTACAAATATTGTGTATTGCGAAAAGATCTTTATCCAGCATGTTGTGATACGCTGTGTTTGATTTATTGTTGCACTCCACAGTAATGGCCTTTTTATTCCTGGTGCTCGGTGTTTACGCTGAACTCTGTCCTGTACAGCAGTGAGAGCAGATTAAATGTGATTTGATAATGCATTAAAATGTTCCTGCTCTTTAATGGACGTCTGTTCCTCCTTTCTGGAGATCTTAAAGTGTCTCCCTCTGGGTGGACTAATGACAGCTGTTTAGTCATTTGGTTCAGAAATGTTTCCCCTAATAAAAGAAATGAGGCACGTCTGTATGATAAATCATCATTCGGGAATTTCACCATCGTGGTTTTATTTCTTTATTGAATAATTTTTTTTGTATTTATGTATTTATTTATTTATTGCAATGGATGTCCCATTAACCCAGGTCATCTGTTTGGATTTAATTCAACACAAAAGTAAAATTGCTTTGTAAAATGCTCAGTGAATAGAAATGTAAAGCTTATTTGTGAAAATAACGCATAAGCGCTCAGACATCGTCCTAAAGGAAGCTTTGTGTGTCTCTGTGACTCATATTTACAAAGAATGGTGTTTTTAGGTCACTTTGTTTTGCTTTTAGTACTCGTTCCTGCTGGGCTTGTATTTAGGTTAGAAACCTTCTGTGAGGTCTTAGTACTCTTTAGAACCCAAAACCAGCATGCAGATTCTTGTCCTAATGTTTAAAGTGATTTCTACATTCATCCCAATCCTGTTATTTAAAATATATCTTTAAGAAAAACTCTGATTTACATCAATATCATGCAACATTTATGACTCATTTATATTTTTTTTCCATTTCTGACTTCTCAGTGTATTTCATCTCCGCATTAGTCTACACAGAGACGCGCAGCTCTGCCCCGTTTCCGTAAAAGACAACTCACGAGGCATACACAGCTTCACAGGTGAGTTGGAGTTGATTTCTGGAAAAAGCGCAGGACCTGTTGATGTTTTTTACATTTACATTCGTTCATTTAGCAGATGCTTTTATCCAAAGCGACTTACAAATGAGAAAAATACAAGCAAAGCGATATATCAAGCAGAGAACAATACAAGTAGTGCTACCATACAAGATTTATAATTGACTTCCAGAAGAAGCAAAGTGTGCAGAGTAGAGGTGTAAGTGCAGAGAATGTTTTTTGTTTGTTTGTTTGTTTGTTTTAATAATGTGGGGTTGGAATTTTAGGGGTTAGTTAAATGTTCATGAAGAGGTGGGTCTTTAGCTGTTTCTTGAAGATGGTGACAGACTCTGTGGTCCGGATTGAGGTTAGAAGTTCATTCCACCACTGAGGGACAGATAGTGTGAAGATTCTGGGAAGGGACCTTGAGCCATGCTGAGTAGGCACTACTAAGCGTCAGTCGTTAATCGATTGCAGATCACGTGAGTGAACATAAGCCTTCAGGAGAGTGTTGAGGTAGAAGGGTGCTGTTTCAGACAAGGTCTTGTAGGTGAGCATCAAGGCCTTGAATTTGATGCGGGCGGCTACAGGAGGCCAGTGGAGGGAGATGAAGAGGGGTTTGACATGGGTTCTTTTGGGCTGGTTGAAGACGAAGCATGCTGCTGCATTCTGACTCATCGGGGTGGCTGTGTCTCAGGTGGTAGAGCGGGTTGTCCACTAATCATAGTGTAGGAGGTTCGATTCCCGGCCCTCATGACTCCACTTGCTGAAGTGTCCTTGGGCAAGACACTGAAACCCAAGTTGCTCCCGATGGCAAGTTAGCACCTTGCATGGCAGCCCTGCTATCCCCATTGGTGTGAGTGTGTGTGTGAATGGGTGAATGAGACACAGTGTAATGCGCTTTGGATAAAAGCGCTGTATAAGTGCACCATTTACCATTTAACTGATGAGGTTTGATGGAGCTGGCTGGGAGGCCTGAGAGTAGTGTGTTGCAGTAGTCCAGTTTTGAGATGACAAGAGCCTGGACTAGTAGCTGTGTAGCCTGTTCAGTCTGATAGGGCCTGATTTTCTTGATGTTGTACAGCATGAACCCACAGGACTGTGCCATTGTTGAAATGCGGTCTGTGAACGTCAAGCTGTCATCAAAATTCACGCCTAAGGTTCCTGCCTGTCCTGGTTGGTTGAGTGTAGTTGAGCTGAGCTGTACAGTGAGGTTGTGGTTTATTGAGTTATTTATACGGTTGAATTTGATTCAGAATGGGGCGCTAATGATGACAAAGTGCACTTTAATTCAAAATATGATGGAAATGATAATTATGATAATTGAGGTGTGTTAGAGCCAGGCAATGCTGGTGCAAGACTGTGTGTGTGTCTGGAGTTTGTATCTGATTCTTCAGAGGAAGAAGTAATCTTCTGTTCATTAGTAACACTGCTCACACGTTCAATCCAGGGAGAATACCAGAGCGCATTCAAGTACAGAATCTAAAAATGTGCTGTTTTTATGGTGAGGTGTTTTGAAGAAAAATCCTGCAGCACTCGTACTTATGGAAATGACTGCGTGTGTATTCTAGTGCCGCCTGGCTGCTGTCAGATGCTGTTGCTTTTTCTGCTCTTGTGTATTTTTTTCTTCTCAATTGTCCGCGAGAGCTTTTCTACAAAACAACATGCCGTGTCAGTCTAAAAACCTGCACAAGATTCCCAGCCATGTTATCCTGTTGGTAAGGATCCATTCAGTGTAAAAAAATGCCAGCTGGTAAATTTACACTTAAACACTTAGTCTCTCCCAGTGGTGTTTGATGGCTTCCTCTACTTTATTATCTCTGTAGTTCTACATTTTTTTTTTTTTTACCCGAAACCATAAACACATAGCACCCAGTAGATGATAATCTGGACTATTTTGAGAGAAATTCTCCAGACAATTGCTTCCATTTTGGGCTGGGCTTGAATGATTGTCTTCTGAGAGGCATAAAATCCAATCATAACCACTCGAGTCAAATTGATCTAGTATATCCTAAACCAGATATAAGATTAATAAAAACCTATTTGTAACCTTTTTTTTCCTACTAATTTCAAGCTTGAAATAGTCTAGTCCAATTGGCAGATTGTGTTGGCAATTTTAAGCATTTATTACTAGAAGGAATCCAATAGAATAAGAACATTTAAAGCTTGAAATGAGTAAATATGTCTAGAAATACGTTTAATAATCTTATATTTGGTTGGCTGTCATCTTATATTAGGAAATTCTAGATATATTTGACTATCTTTAAGACATTTTCACTTTTCCGCAGTGAGTCTAGTCATGGCCTTGATTTATAACTGTAAATACGAAACTGTAAATCATGCACCACATTTACAACTGCTCATGCTGACGTGTGTGTGTTGACTGTCTCGTGGAAAAACACATCATGACACAAAAAAAGACGGTCGAGCTGAATGCCATGTTTGTTTTGATCTGAGTTCATGTTGGTTTGTGAGGAATTCTGGGAGATTGCAGGGTCATTGGTCAGGACTCATAATAGTTTTTGAGCGTAATCTGAAAGTGTGTTGTTTTATTTAGGGTTAGTCATGTAGTCATTGCTCAGAGGGAAGAAGATCTGTTCTGTGGTAAGGCTCCATCATCACCACTCAAGGCATTATTTAAAAAAAAAGGAATGTTTTGCAAAACTAGCTGTTGTTGCTTCACTTTATAGTGCCATCTCATTTCATTCATGACATTACATGACAATTTTATTACTACTGTATTGGAAAAAAGCATTATAGAAATATTTTATATTCATAGGCTATTGAATGTACAGGCACTAAAACGGTCGTAAGCAAGTGAGGCTTCATCCATTATCTGAGTCTACGTGAATGAAATTTATCCACGACTTGACGTGCGTTGTCTGGGGGCTGGGGGGCTCTGTCAAATTTTTTGGGTTTGTTTGTCTTCTAGCTGGTCTCTCGCTCTGTTTCAGCGATAGATCTCCTCACTCCTGTGGGTAGAGATGTACAGTGATATGGAATGTTTGTTTTCAGTCCTCACACTTCAGTGCAAGGACGATGAACGGAAACACGTAGATGATTTTTAGATTCATGGTTAGGGATGGTTGTAGTGTTATTGGGATTTGAACTAGAGATCTCCTGAAGCACAGACTTTTACTGAGGGAGACTTAGAAGTGTAGAGCTGACCTGAATCACTCCATCATTTTGAGGTGAGAAGTGCCGGTTTTGAAATAAAATGAAATGTAGAAGAACTTAAAGAACACTGTGTATTTATGAAGTGTCAAATCACATCTCAGCTCTCATGAGGATAGAATTGAAAGGAGGAAAAATATTGTTCTGGGTGACGTCCAAATCAGCGTTGCAATCCTGACACTTCCCCGATGAGGCTAACTAACGTGCATGACACTCAGAGTAAATCATATCAGTCAAGGTTATCAATGTTCGTCTTTCTCTCTCTCTCTCTCTCTCTCTCTCTCTCTCTCTCTCTCTCTCTCTCTCTCTTCTGCCTGCTCCACTGCCCAATCGATGCTGCAGATTGCCCTAACAGAATTAAAGCAGAACAAACTGGTTTGTATTTACTTCTAGTGCAGGTCCCCAGCGGGACCTGGAGCTCACAGAGGGCAGAAAAAAAAACCCCAAAAAGCCAGTGTGACAGCAGGCAGTGGTGTTTAGCGAAGTGAGCGCAAACAGCACTGAGCTTTTCACTCCTCCACAATGGCAGAACGCTTTCTGGGGCTAAGTAAATCGCTCCAGAGGCAATTTGTACAAACTACAAAGTTTACAAAGCCTTTACGTTCTGATTGGGAAGCTGTCAAACTCTCTGTTGCCCCACTGGGCTGAGTGTGTGTGTGTGTGTGTGTGTATGCACTTGGAGCTGAAGCAGCCCATTTGTCAGTGGAATGGAGTTTTGAGCAAGCCGGATGCTGTTAGAGAGGCTACACCAGACTTGATTCAGGCAATAGAAAAATCTCTGTACACCACTTTATCATAGCCATAGATGTTCTGTCAATCCTTAATGGTTCTGTGCGTAATACACATATGTAACACATCCAACTATGCATGCGCTAACGCTCCAAACGCCTCGTTCTTCTAATATAGAGACTGCACGTTGCTACTTAGCTCTCCATTCTAAAGCCTGTCCATTTACACATATTTTAATCACATTCTAGCACATCTGTAGAATTCTGGATCCTGATTATTCAGAAGGTGTTTTGATTTTCTATAACAGCAGCTCTGACAGTAGTGTAGCTGAAAATCACAGTTTTTTAAATTTATAATTAATGCGCTCGTTCTAATACATTATCATTTCTATAGTAACAGCTCATTCACAGGGACACATACAGTGAATGCTCCACTGATAATAAACAGATTACAAATCATTAATATGGTGACGTATGTCGTTTTTTAATAAATAAAAATGGTAATTTTTGGGAAGTTGCTATGGTGTTAGAGGAATAAAACATTGGGGATGTGCTGTTGCAGGAAAATAATCCACTTTGAGGTGGTGACAGTAACTCTGCTTCATCATACCACCCCAGTGTTCATTATTTTCTTGTAAGAGTGCTATGGATATGCCAGAACTCTTTTTTATACCCAATCACGTTTCTGACCTGTTGCCAATTAACCTCCAGCTATTTCTTTTTAGTAACACTTTTGTTGCCCCCATCCCAACTATGCTGAGACGTGTTGCGGCCATCAAATTCAAAATGACCTTATTTGTTTCTTAAAATGGTACATTTCCTCAGTTTAAACAGTTGATATGTTTTCTATGTTCTATTGTGAATAACATATGGGTTTATGAGATTTGCAAATCATTGCATTTTACACAGCGTCCCATCTTTTTTGGATTTGGGGTTGTAGCAATGGACTGCAATAACCATCAGCAAGTGTACATGATCATGTCACATGACTGGTTTCACCTGATTCATGTTTTGGTTAATTAGCACTGGTATTTAAGTCCTGTTCTGCACAGCACTGTTTGTCTTGTGTTTGTCTTTCTTTGTTATGTTATGCTTTCTTGGCTTTTGTTATTAACTCATGGTTATGTTCCTTGTCCTTGTATCTCTGCCACGAATTCATAGTTCTTGTTCTATGTTTCATTTGTTTCCTTAAACTTTAAATCTGCATTTGTATCCAACTCACCTACCACTACATGACAGAGCATGCTGTGTTGTTTGATTCCTTATTCACAGGTGCATCTAAAAAAAAAATAATAATAACATCGTGGAAAAGTAAATTTTTTCCTGTAATTTAATTCAAAACGTGAAACTTTCTTATATTCTAGATTCATTACACTTGAACTGAAATATTTCAAGCCTTTTATGTTTTTCATCTTGATGCTTATGGAAATCAAAAATTCAGTATCTCAAAATATTAGAATAAAGAATTTATAATAATGCAGTATATCATGCTCTTCATGCCAAGTTTTAATAATGTAAAAAAGTTCACAGATATATTGAGACGTTTCGAGATTCTCCACATGATCTCTGAAGTGTAAAGGAGAGCTGGAGGTCATGTGAATTATAAAAGCTACACTTTAACTTAAATGTTAAAAAGAAACAAAACATCACCTCTGATGTGGGGGGGTGGGGGGGGGTGGGGGGTGGGGGGGGGGCTATTTTGGCCTGAAGTGTGTGTGTGTGTGTGTGTGTGTGTGTGTGTGTGTGTGTTTATTTGTTTCCCTCTGTGTGTCTTTCTCTCTGATGATGGACATGACATTAAAAATGACTGACAGTCTTTAATAGCTGCATGTTTGAATTTTATCCTCAACACAAAAGGAACAAAAGGGAACAGCTGTAAACTCACCACCACGCTCAATATTTCATGACAACGGATTTCTCTGGAAAATATGAAAGGTTAACACAAGTACTGTGCCACAATTGAACCAGATTATCATTCAAAACCTAAAAGCAGATTCCTCTCTGGACCAGAGAAAGCCGCATGAAGCGTGAGCTGTGTTTAGTTTGAGTTCAATCTGACTCAGAGGAACCAGAGCTCTTCTGATCTTCTGTGTGTTTGTAAAAGCGAGTGACTCAGAGCGCTATAATCCCACTGCGTTTTTAATGCTTATTAACTAGTATTTGTCTTTCATTTCCCCTCCCATTAGAAGTTAAAGCCAGCAGCAAAATGTGCACTATTTAAAGTTGATGAATGTTTCTCAACCTGGAATAACGCCAAAGTCTTAAAGATAGCTCAGAAACATGACAGTTCACAATAATGATCTACGGCGCATCATGCTAGTCTCCTCTTTTCTTTCATTTCTTTTCTGACCCTCAAATTTGTCACATGACTCATACGTTGCGTTGAGGATTTTTCATTGCACTACCTTTTGCGGACCGCAGAGTGGGCTCTAAACATTACACACCACCCCTTTAAGGTTGTGCACCATGCAGCTGCACTCATTTGTATGAAAATTTTAGTGTTTGCTTACAAATAATAATAATAATAGTAATAGTAATAATAATAATAATAATAATAATAATAATAATAATAATAATTATTATTATTATTATTATTATTATTATTATTATTATTATTATTATTATTATTAAAATCTAATAATGGAGCCTGTTGTATGATTGTGATTTTTATTTCACTAAGAGCTCGTGCCAACACACTTTACACCGTGAACATTGCATGTGCGTGTGTCCGCCTGTCCGCTTGTATGAAAGAATGCTTGTGTGACGAGCCCAACTTATCACACACACACACACACACACACACACACACACACACACACACACACACACACACACCTGCTTCACTGCGTCTAACACGTGCACTGGTGCAGTGAGTGCGCTAATAGCAGGAAAATCTCCAAAAGCCTCTGGGTTGCCAGATTGGATGTCATTTCTCACCCAATCCCACTTCAAAACCTGCAGCAATTTATTTCACGCCACCCCAAAAGAGTAGGTTTTTTTTTCTTAAAAAGTATTTAAATTAATGATAAAAATGTGAATTTCTGCTTGGGTTTCAGCCTGTGTGGAGTTTCTCATGTTCTCCTAGTGTCCGTGTAGGTTTTCTTCTAAAACATGCCATACCTGTGTGTGTGTGTGTGTGTGTGTGTGTGTGTGTGTGTGTGTGTGTGTGTGTGTGTGTGAGAGAGAGAGAGAGAGAGAGAGAGAGAGAGAGAGAGAGAGAGAGAGAGAAAGAGAGAGAGAGTGCATAGTGCCCTGAGATGCAAGGGTTTCAACAAAAGCAGCACTTTTATATGCATCCATCATATTCAGTCCACCTAGTGGCATGTCACATGTTCTATCTATCTATCTATCTATCTATCTATCTATCTATCTATCTATCTATCTATCTATGATTTTAGTCAGTATTTTTAAAATTAAAAATCAGATTAATACTCAGTGTGTCTTAAACCCCAGTGGAGCATGGCTCATTCCAATCTGGCAACCTGACATAGAGGCAGCAGCTAAACTGAGGAGAGGAGGAGAAGAGTGGATAGGGGAGAGGAGGAGGAGTGAGGAGAGAGGAGAAGAGGAGAGGAGAGGAGAGGAGGAGTGAGGAGGGGGGAGGGAAGGAGGAGCGAAGAAAAGGAGGTAGGAGAGGGGAGAAGAGGAGAAGGAAAGGAGGAGAGGAGGAGTGAAGAGGAGGACGAGAAGAGAGGAGAAGAGGAGCAGTAAAGGAAGGGAGGAGGAGTGAAGAGGAGGAGGAGGAGTCGGAGAGGGGAGGAGAGGGGAGGAGAGGACAAGTAAAGGAGAGGAGGAGGAGTGAAGAGAGGAGGTGGAGGAGGAGCCTCATATGTTTGAGCTGAGTGAAAAACAGAACCATTAAAGTTCATTGAGCCTCTAACATGCTTAAAAAGTCTCCTGGATCATTCTGTCCTAAAGTTATTACTGATTATTATTATTATTATTATTATTATTATTATTATTATTATTATTATTATTGATAATAATAATAATAATCATCATCATCATCATCATCATGCTACAGATACTGCGATCTGCTCCATCAGAGCTCTTCACTAATCATAATAATAACGCTCAGTGATTGGTTAGAGAGCTCATTTACATATTCGTACATCAAAGAGACCGAAATTATCGCGACATCGCGTGAGAGCCGGTATATCGTTCACCTCGTGCTCTCAGGTCCGCGCGCTGCTTCAACCGTGCGGTGGCTGCGCGCGTGCATTCACCTGCCGGATCTCCGCGCACGCGCCAGCACCGCATGGACGGACGGATGGACAGCTGGATGGGTGGATGGATGGATGGATAGATGGAGCGATAGAAGGGTGCAACAGAACGGAGCGCGTTAAGAAGTTGGATGTGTTTCTCCACGCGCACCCGGGAGATGATGCAGTGCTCAGCCCCGTTTTTATCGCGTCTCTTTCTCTCCGTTCGCGCGAGCTGCTGGTGATCCTTTACATGCCGGATTTCTCCAAGAACCCACAGAAGCCCAGGCGATGCAGATGAACCGCTGTGTGATGTAGGGATTGCTTTCTTTTTGCTTTGTAGCGAGTTGGAATGGATTTTTTGGAGAATTTCAAAGTGGTGTGTTTGGAGAGAGAAAAAAGAGAGACGTGTGAGTGTTTAACCTTTAACGCAAGAAAAGTGCTCGAGATGAGAAAGGACAATTAATTCATAAGCTGTGTGAGGAGTATACAGTTTGATTACGTAGCAATACATGCAGCAGACTATTAAAAGCCATTTCCTTTCCAGACAGTTTGATCGGGGGAAAGAAATCTGAAGAACAAAGAGTGCAGAGAGCCTGGAAGAGTCTCCGCACTGAAGAGGATCTATTTAGAGTTCTTTTTTTTTTTCATCAGCGTTTTGCACACTTTGGTGGTTGGATTGGGCAAAAAGAATAACATCTCAGCATCCTAGTGACTTCGGGTTTGCAGAACATTGTGCGTTTGGAGTAGTTTTGGAGTTATGTAAGACGTACTTTATAACCCGTTGGGAAAACGCACTTCAGTGGGTGGACGTTGAATTTTGAGAAGGATCTTTATTTAGGAGAAAAAGAAAAAAAAAAAAAAAAAGCAGCATCGTCCCGTTTTAGCGCTCTGCAGCAGCGGAAATTGGATGTCAGGCAAGGTAAGCGCGAGTTTCATCATGTTTCCGCTTTACACGAATGATTTCTGATGCCAGACTCACATGCAGTCTTGTTCTGAAAATAAAAAAAATAAATAAACAAAAAACGCACAAAGCAATCCAAAGCAGCTTGCAATTTATTTCTTTGTTTATTTATTTATTTATTTATTTTGTAAGAAGATATGCAAAACCTTTCCACACAAACGCACGCACTGAGATCAGAGATCATTATTTGTAGATTTTAGAGTTAAGGTGTGGCTGAACATCGATTAGTCATTACATCTACTGACTGATGGAAGACTGGTAATATCAGACCTAAAGATCAATCTCTATTATTGTTATTGATGGTGAAGTTAATGAGTGGAAGCTCGCGCTTAATGATCCAATTATTCCGGATTGTCCAAGGAGCTGCACACTGCAGGTCTGCAGAACCAAACCCAGCCAACAGAACCATGGCTTTACACTGATCACACAATAAGTGTGGTGTGATTTAGTTTGTGTGTGTACATGTTTGTGTGTGGTTGTAGAGTTTATTGTGTAACTGTGTGTGTGTGTGTGTGTGTGTGTGTGTGTGTGTGTGTGTGTGTGTGTGTTTGGGATCAATGTGTATAAGTTTGGAGCAGCTCCTAATTACCACCTGTCTCAGCATTTTCCTCCACATGAAGTGGAAATATCCTCAGGCCTGAGTCAGGATGCCCAGTCTCACAGCTTTAAATCATTTCAGCACCACAGACAGCAGGAGAGAGGAGGTGGAACTAAGCAGAGCTGAGCAGAACTGAGATCCGAGACAGATCTCAGAAGCACATGCGGCAGAACCAATGTTCGGCGAGTGTGGAAATGAGAAATGAGCAGAAACCTGAAGAATAGAGCAGCACTGAGCTGATCCTGAGGCAGGTTCGGCTCTGATATGCTTCACTATAGAATCTGACTTGTTTTCAGCAATTTATATCGTAAATGTGATCGGGCACATCAACACAGAACAAAAATAAGGGTTCTCCCAGAGAGACAAAGAACGTGTTTACTGCACCTAAGCTGTGATTGGTTAATCACTGCTATGAGATGAACGTTAGTAAATACACAAGTCTTAATGTTATCTCTACACTATTAGACCAAATGGTTCTAGCTTTCTAAAATGCTTTTATTTATTTGATACTACATAGACATTTCTAACCCTTACTGGTTCTAGATTTAACCTTTTAAAAAGCATGTGTGATGAGATAATCTGGAGCATATGCTGTATACATGTATACCTCCCATATTTCAGCACTTTATGAACCTGAGCTAAGGGTTCTTTGGTGAATAAATGGGTTCTACTGGATGCCGTTGTTCATCATTACTTTATATTAGCGTTCTGCATGGAACTTTAAAGAGTTCCCCCAAAGGGACAAACTAAAAAACATGTTTACAGTGAAGGGGGTTAGTAAAGATCTACACTATTAGACAAACTGGTTCAAGTGTTCTCCAAAAAACAAACAAACAAAACAAAACATTAAGGGTTCTAGATTTACATCATCACTTTACAGCCTTATTTTCCCATCACTTTATAAACCTCTGTTAAGTGCTTGTTTATTTATTAAAATGGTTTTATTTTGAACCCTTGCTGATTAGGACACATTTTATTCTAGGGCGCTACATAGAACTTTTAAGCATTCTCCCAAAGGCACAAACCAAAGAACCTGTGTACAGTCACTAAACAATGATTGGTTGATGGCTATTAAGAGAAGAGGATTAGCAAAGATGCAGAAGTTAGATTTATATCTACACTAGTAGACCAAATGGTTCTTAGATTATGTAAAGGAAATTTTAAGAGTTCCCTCAAAAAAAACCTTAAGGGTTCTAGATTTATGGCTGGTTAGTTATGAAGATCATGATTTCACTGTATAGTGAACTTTTACCTTTTTCTAACTCTCTACTCTTAGAAAAAGAGGTTCATCAAGAGTTCTTTGGGGGATTCTTGCATGTGATTTACTTCCATTTATTTCCACACTGTTATACCAAATGGTTCTTTATTTCCACTTGGAACATTTTCTAAGAAGGAAACCCTCTGTCTTAGGGTTCTACACAGACAATTAAGAAGGGACAACCTTCTGCAAAGACGCAAGGCTTACTTTTATAGCTACCCTATTAGACCAAATGGTTCTTGCTTTCTAAAAAGCTTTTGTGAAAGTGAAACCTTTGGTCATAGCATCCTACAGGATGCCTATAAGGGTTCTAGATTTAAGCTTTTTTTAAAGAGTGCATCATCAGGAACACTTGCTGTGTAACTTACTATATCTCTGTTTCTATGTGGTAGAACGACACCAGACAAAAACCATGCTGAAGACTTTATCAACAGAATGATGTCATCTTTAAGTGACATTGTCGTAAAAAGTGACCGGATGTGAGCGTGAACAGTGACGTTTGTGCATTAGAGAGGCCGTCATGTACAGGAGCGTTAAACAGAGGCATGTTTCTCAAATACATTATGAGTGCAAAATGGCTGTTAATTATTGAAAACATCTTGTTTTTTTTGACACCATTCTCAAATGATTGTGAGAGCAGTGGTATATAATGGTGTTGATGATGGATGATGAATTCCTCTCATCGATAAAGAATCAGCTCTGTGTTTAACACTAATGACGTTTTGTTTGCTTTAATTAACTTTAAGATTTAAGCCCAGTGGCATGCGCTCTTATTGACACGGATCCTGATCATTTAAAAGCTCTTAAAGACAATCTCTGGCGAGATCAGCACGTGGATGGGGAATTAGAGACAGACTATTCATTATGGAGTAATGAGTGATGATTAAAGCTCTGTGGATCTACAGCACCGTCAGCTTCTTACTGATATCGGTAGAATGACAGGTTCTTCAGCTGAGGGATTTCATGACTTATTTTTCCTTATTTTCATGTTAAAAAAATGTTCAAAACGATTCTTCATAGAACCTTGAAGAGTTCCCCCAGAGGGACAAGTCACTAAGCTACAATTGGTTGTTTATTGTTATAAAGGTGCAAAAGTTTTACTTACATTTACATCTAGACTATGATACACAAAGGTGTTGGCTTAACAAAATGATTCTACTTTGTATCTTTTGTGAAAAGGAAAACTTTAGTATTTCCTCCAAAGCCATTAAGGGTTCTAGATTTAGCCTTTTTTATTATTATAAAAAAAAACAACAACAAAAAACAAAACAATTTATGACCAGATAATCAGAAACATCACTGGACAACTGAGTCATTTACACCTATGATTTGTTTTCGGAATCTACAGTATCATGAAGGGTTCTTTGAATAGTTAAGCGTTCTTTGCTTCCTAAAGAGGTTCTATATAGAACCTTTAAGGTTTACCCCAGAGGGAAAAACCGAAGAACCTGTGTAAATATGTGAAGCTGTGATTGGTTAATTATTGTTAAGGGAAGAAAGATAGCAGAGATGCTTTACTTATATTTACTTATAGTATACTTATATTTATAGCTAGATGATTAGACAAAATGGTTCTAACTCTCCTCCAAAAAGCATTAGGAGTTCTAGATTTAATCTTTTATAAACATTGTATGATCAAATAATCAGGAACATCATCAGTCACCCAAATTGTTTACACCTAGGATTTGTTTTCTAGCTCTACACTAGATCATAAAGGGTTCTTTGGTCTGTTCAGAATTTTTTCTAAAGGGGTCCAAGATAGAACCTTTTAGAGTTCCCTCAGAAGGACAACAGTTTGTTGATTGCTGATAAGAGAAGTGAGTTAACAAAGGTGAAAGAGGTTTACTTACATTTATATCTAGATAATTAGACAAAATGGCTCCAGCTTTTGAAATTAGTTCTACTGTGAAGGTTGTGTGAAAGGAAACCTTTGGTTGAAATGTTAAGAGTTTACCAAAAATCCTTATGGGTTCTAGATTAAACTTTAGATAATTATGAACATCATCCATCACCAGAGTCATTTACCCCTACCATTTTTTCCCAACACACCATTTGGTTTCAGGTTCTAAGGTTCCTAAAGAGGTTCTACCCAGATGATTTTGTAATGAGGGGTTACTCCAGAAAAAAATCTTTAAAGGAGCTAACATTAAAAACTTTTTTTAGCCTAAGAATGTATCATTTGGTTATTTACATTATACAAACACATATGGGTGGGGGTAGAAGCCATTTGTACCTTTTCTTATGCCTTGTGTGTTTGATTTTGTGCTCTGATAGCAGTGTGATGGTGCAAGGCAGTACATGGACGGATCCCCTGTGTGTGTGTGTGTGTGAGTGAGTGATTCATTGAGTGAGTGAGTGAGTGAGTGAGAGAGGAGATTCTGAGGGTCTGCGGTCATTAGTGCCCTTGCTGAATTATGTATGAATGAGCATTGAGTCCTGTGAGTGAGTCATGAGGTCATGAGCAGAGACGAGTGGAGAAAGTGAAACTGTGTAAACGTTCTTTACACCATACACACTACCCTTAGAACACACACACACACACACACACTGCAGGGTCTCTGAGTTTAACCTGCTATGTTTCACGTCGTAGCAGTGTTCTCAAGCAAAATGACTCATAAACCTTGGTAAGTCATTACTCAGTGTGTGTGTGTGTGCATATGTCTCTTTTATTTCACATTATTATTATTATTATTATTATTATTAACACAGAATACAGAACAAAGTCTTGGTACGGTGAAAACACTCAATACTTTGCCATGAATATAGACACATAAGGGGTATAAATCACAAACGTAATAAAGGATGTAACACAAAACAGCTGTGATGAATGAGAACACGTGAGACATACAATAAAGTAACAGGGTGGAGACAGGACATAAACCATGACAAATACACCTGTAGGATGTAAACAAAGTCAATGTCAATGTCACTGAACCCAGAAGTGCACGCTGCCGTGCCTTGGGCTTCAGAGCGTGCTGCGTGCTCCAGTGCTCTGCACGAGGGGAAATCCTGACAGAGTCTCTCCCAAGGGCACTACTCCCAGAGTGCCAGAAAACAGTTCCTCCCCTGGTGGTCCTGACCCTCTGGGCAAAATGCTCACACAACCCCTCAGGTCCCAAGACAGGCATTGTCCAAAAAGTAGCTGCTTCTTCAAGGAGCCGGGGAGCAGACATGCAGCTGGGTCAGGTTCACTAGGGTCAGTAGGCAAGACCCTGGTTTGGGAAGCTGTGTCGACTTGGTTGGCCTTTCTTGAATGTGGATTGATGCCCTCAGTGGAACAGGAAGGCAGAGCGATGTCCTCAGGCAACCAGGAAAGCCGAGCGTTGTTCTTTGTCGACTCTGTTGGCTGAACTTGGTTGGCCATGTCAGCAGATTCAGGCATGAGCATAACTTTCTTGACCATGTCAGGACATTTAGGCGTGAGCAGAACTTGGTTGTTCGTGCCGTCGACCTCAGACAAGAACCTGGCTTGGGAGGTTGTCTCATCGCCCTCGGACAGGAACAGGGTTAGGAAGGCTGTCTCATCGACCTCAGACAGGAACATGGCTTGGGAAGCCGTCTCATCGACCTCAGACAGGAACATGGCTTGGGAGGCCATCTCGTTGACCTAGTTTTGTAGCCCGGCAGATGAGACCTCCTCGTGGGTCTCAGGCTGGAGCTCTGGAGAGGAGGTCACCATGTTGACCTCCGAATGGAGCTCAGCAGGTGAGTCCAGGTCGTGGGTCTCATACTGGAGTTCTGAAGCTGAGACCACATTGACCTCCAGCTGAAGCTTGGCAGGTGTGACCACCTTGTGGGTCTCTGGCTGAAGCTCTGGAGATGAGACCACATGGGTCTCATGCTGGAGTTCTGGGGAGGAGGTCGCCATTTTAACCTCTGACTGGGGCTCTGGGAGGTTGCCACGTTGACCTCCTCCTGGAACTCAGCAGGTGAGGCCTTGTGGGTCTCTAGCTGGCGCTCTGAAGATGAGGTCGCTACGATGAGCCCAGGCTGGAGCTCTGGAGAGGAGTTGGCTTCTTGGGTCTCGAGCTGGAGCTTTGCTCTTGCTCTCTTGTGGAGCTGTTTGTGGGTACGCCAACTACTTTTGAAACATGCCTGGGAGCAGAAATACTATTTGTGTATCCCGAGTTTACTGCATGTTGGACACTGTAGGTTGGCTTCTTTATTGCAGCCTTTGGTCTTGCACGCCTTTGTTACCTCCTTCGCCACCCTGTCGACCTGGGGCTGGGACTGAGCTGTGGAGGCCTTCCTATCAGCCAGCTCCCTCTCATAATATGAGGTGAATGGCCTCGTGGGTTTGGCCGCCAGGCTGGCTCTCCCCAAAAAGTCGAACTGAAGGTCGACTCACCGGGACAATGTGAACCCCAACCACTGCTTCTCTTTGGGCTTGGGGTTTAACAGGCTTTTGAAATAAAATTGGCACTGAAGAAAAAATCAATTCAGGGAACTTTCAAAGCCCTGAAATGGAGTCGGGGTGTCTATAAAAAGCCACTTGGGAAATTGCATGGAATAAAACGCTGACAAAAAGATTCTGAAATACGTTCATCTCACTCTCAAACAAATCCAAAGCATGAAACACAGGCAGGTCAAAACAGTTAGAGGGTCAGGTGAACGGCAAGTGGGCATAAAGAAGGCAAGGCAAAGTGCAAAAACGAGAAACTAGGAACAAGATCAAAAACCAGAAACGAGAACACAGAACAAAGGCTTCGCACGGAGAAAACTCTCAATACTTCGCCACGAACATAGACACACTTGGGGTATAAATCACAAACGTAATAAAGGGTGTAACACAAAACAGCTGTGATGAAAGAGAGCACGTGAGGGAGACATCCAATAACATAATAGGATGGAGACGGGGCATAAACCATGACAAATATACGTGTAGGGTGTAAATAAAGTCAATGTCATTGTCACTGAACCCAGAAGTGCATGCTGCGTGCTCCTGCGCTCTATGCGAGGGGAAGTCCTCACAGTAAGGTTCTACATAGAATATTTAAAGGTTCCCCAAACAGATAAAACAAAAGATCTTTGTTGTGCTTTTCATTCTAGGGTTCTCCAGAGAAACAAGCTGAAAACCACACTGTGTATGTGTGCATGTGTGTGTCTGTGTGTGTGTGTGTGTGTGTGTGTACTTTTAGTCCATGCCATGTGTAGGTCTGACGTGTTTCGTGTGTGTATGAGTTCTCCATCCTGTGGGAGCTGAGCAAAGCGGAACCCGTTGAGAACCACTAATGAGGCACATTAGCTAGTGAGGAATTTCAAAGCTGTCAGGTTTCACCTCACATCAGAGTGTAAATTCCCCTGAGTGAGGTTCCACATAATGACAGAAAAGACACACACACACACACACACACACACACACACACACACACACACACACACAGTTCACCTTCAGAGTTGAGTAGTAGGGTTATACATGGAACCTTTTTATCAAGTTAGATGGAACCTTAAGAACCTTTAGTGTAAGAGTGAGCATTGATTTTATTTGAATAAGTTTCAGTTTTAGACAGGAGTGAACGGGAACCCACTTAAGGGTCTTAGCTTCCTGAAGAGGTTTTACTTGGAACCATCTCTGGTAGGAAAACACTCAGTTGTAAGGCTCTATTTAGAACATTTAAGCAGTGAGACAATAAATCCCAGAGGAAAATATAGCATTTTTCCTAAAGGACCTTCTTACTGATGGATCTTTAGCCATTTTTGTTGGTTCTAGATGGAACTATGGATAAAACAGTTTTTAAGCTAGCTAAAAATGCTTCTTTATAGGGATCTGTACTTCCTAATGGGGCTCTACTTGGAACCCTGTCTGTAAAGGAAAATTCCTCATATAGTTCCTTTAAGGGTTTCCCAGAGAGACACACCAGGGTGCTAGATGAAACCTGTTCAGTGTGCCCCCCTGCCCTTTTTCATATATCCTTAGAAAAAAAGTTCAGATTTAGAACCCTTAAGTCAACTGATTTGTCCCTTGGGCAACCAGATCAACTGAGCCGACCCAAAGAGCCCTTGAAAGGCTTTCAGGTACAATTACAACACCATAATTTAGGACGGAACCCTACAAGGGTTCTCTTTCAAAAAAGGTTCCAAGTAAAACTTCTTTAAAATGTTAGAACCAAATCGCAAAAACGCTTTAGGAATTTTTTTTTTTTTCTTGTATAGCTTTGCTGTTAAAGGTAGACTAACAACCCTCCAGTCACTAGAGCAGAAACTTGATCCATCCTGTACCAGTTCTAGCACAGAACCTTCTACTAGTGAGCCACCTCTTAGTGGTTTTAGAGTAGAACCTTGTCTACTGAGCCAATCTATACCAGTTCTATAGCAGAACCTTGATTTCTAAGCCACACCTTACTGGGTCTAGAGTAGAACCTTGACTACTGAGTCACTCTGTACCAGTTCTGTTGCAGAACCTTGACCACTGAGCCACCCAAACAGGTTCTACACAGAACGTTGACTACTGAATCATCCCAAACAGGTTCTATAGCAGACCCTTTACCACTGAGCCACCCAAACAGGTTCTAGAGCAGCCCTGAGTGTTGTGAATAATTTTATCCACTTCTTGCCATGAATAGTCGGCTCTCTGTCTGCATTCTGTTATGAGTTTAAAGGCCAGACTTGACTATTAAAGTGTGTGTGTGCGTGCGTGCGTGCGTGCGTATGTGTTTGATTATCACAAATAAGATTATAAACTCCCTGTTCTCAGACAAAAACAGAAAAAACATTTACTCTGAACTCATGCTAAAGAGATTTAATACTGAAATTACACACATCGGTATTCAGAGATGAACTATTGAATACAAGTAACTACTGACTTAAACCCTATTCAGAAGTTCCGTGAGAGTCACGCACACGGGGGTGGAGTTTGTCTAAAAGAGAGGTGTGTCTCCCACTGTCTAACAGCATGATGTAACCACAGTATACACATTGGCATTTATGTTACACACACACACACACACACACACACACACACACACACACACACACACACACACACACACACACACACACACAGGAATGTCATTTGAGGACAAAATTAAATGCCTAAATATAACAGTAATACTTAAATATAATACTGTCAATTAATTAATAATATCATCCTTTAAATTGGAGGACATGTTAATTATATGGCCAAAACTTTGTGGACACCTGACCATCACACGCATATGTGGCGCTTCCCCAAACTTTTGCCAATGAATATTTTATGGATGAAGTTAAAGTTTCTGTGTAAGCTCAGCTGATGAGCACAGATTATCATTCACACCATGAGCACGTTGTCTTTACAGCAGAGTGCATCGAATAAACACAAACACTGGTGTTTTTCTATTAATTGAAAAATAAAAATAGTGAATTAAAAGTTTGAAAAAAAAAAAAAACACCCCACCTACATACACAACAACCATTTTCTGATCTTGATTTAGTGTCTAATAAAGAAACAAACAAAATACAAAGACACTATAACTCTAAGGCAAAATACTGTGGCAAAGACTAAACGCAAACCAAAGACAAAAACACGGCAGCAAGTAAGTAAGAAACATAAGACAAGGAAAGCAGTGCAAACAGTGGCTATATATACACAAGAGTGCTTGTTAACCGAAAAGTAAATCAGGTGCAGGGGGTCATGTGACATTGAAACAGTGCCTGCTGGGAACTGTAGTCAGAGTTCCTTCTCTGATTCATGACAGACCCCTCCAAGTGCACTACTCCAGGAGCACCAACATACACTTTCTCCCTCTGGAGGTCCTGGCCCTCTGGGTAAACTGTCCTCAGCAGGGCAGGAAAGCAGAGCGACGTCCTCAGCAGGGCAGGAAAGCAGAACTTCATTGTCCGTGTCAGCGGACTCGGGCATGAGCTTAACCTGGTTGTCTGTGTCTGCAGACTCGGGCCAGACTCTAGGTCCATGGGGGGAGCAAAGTTCTCCTCGAGGCCAGAGGGAAGCTCAAAGATTTCCGTGAGGCCAGAGAGGGGAGCGAGGTTCTCCGCGAGGTCGGAGGGCGGATCGATGCTCTCCGTGAAGTACGAGGGGGGAACGATGCCCTCCGTGGAGCAGGAAGGGGGAGCGACATACGGTGTGAAGCAGACAACGTCCTCAGCGAAGCAGGATGGCAGAGCAACGACCTCATCCGAGCAGGAAGGCAGAGCGTCATCCTCAGCCGAGCAGGAAAGCAGAGCGACGTCCTCAGTCGAGCAGGAAAGCAGAGCGACGTCCTCAGTCGAGCAGGAAAGCAGAGCGACGTCCTCAGTCGAGCAGGAAAGCAGAGCGACGTCCTCAGTCGAGCAGGAAAGCAGAGCGACGTCCTCAGTCGAGCAGGAAAGCAGAGCGACGTCCTCAGCGGAGCAGGAAAGCAGAGCGACGTCCTCAGCGGAGCAGGAAAGCAGAGCGACGTCCTCAGTCGAGCAGGAAAGCAGAGCGACGTCCTCAGTCGAGCAGGAAAGCAGAGCGACGTCCTCAGTCGAGCAGGAAAGCAGAGCGACGTCCTCAGCGGAGCAGGAAAGCAGAGCGACGTCCTCAGTCGAGCAGGAAAGCGGAGCGACGTCCTCAGCGGAGCACGTAAGTGGAGCGACGTCCTCAGCGGAGCAGAAAAGTGGAGTGACATCCTAAGCGTAGCTAAACAGCCACACGATGTCCTCAGCGGAGCAGAAAAGCAGAGCGGCGTTCTTAGCGGGGCAGGAAAACGGAGCGGAGCACTCGGGCATGTCAGGATGTGGAACAACGTATTCAGCAAATAAGGGTGATGGAGCGGCATCCTCAGCTGACCAGGAATGCTGTACGAGATCCACAATGGGGGAGGGAGAGTGGGAGATGGTTCCAGCCTGGTTGGAAGGCTCCCCCCTCGGCTTCTCCCTCTCGTACAAGGACTCTTAGACCCTGAAAAATTCTGCTGCATCCATAATTAGGTTTTACGTTCTGTCAGGACACGAAGTTGAGACGGATGCAGATGCAGAATTTTAAAGATTTAATAAAGAAACAAACAAAATACAAAGATACTATAACTCAAATGATACTATAAGGCAAAACACTGTGGCAAAGACTAAACGCAAACCAAAGACAAAAACATGGCTGCAGAGACAAAGGTAAGTAAGACAAACGTAAGATAAGGAAAGCAGTGCAAACAGTGACTATATACAAGAGTGCTCGTTAACTGAAACGTCAATCAGGTGCAGGTGGTCATGTGACATTAAAGCAGTGGCTGCTGGGAACTGTAGTCAGAGTTCCTTCTCTGATTCATGACACTTATGACTTTATTAATTTGTGCACGAGTAACTGTTAGAGCAAGATATATACAAAAGTAAAATGTAAAATAAAAGGAAGTGCTGGATCAAGTGCTATTTTATGCACTGCTGAATAATGAGTGTGAAAACCATTCTGTTAAATTAATCCAAATGTAAAACTAGCACTACTTGTACTGCAATATATTTGGTGATATACTGGCCTCCTACTAGATTTGTTTCAGTGCTTTATCTTAAAGTTGGTGGTTTAGACGTTGCCGAAAAACTCTGTCTCATTTCTACTCAAGAAAAATCTGGCAACCTCAGTTGCTTGAATTACACATAGGTAATTTTAATAATCTAAAACTTTTCATTAAGCAGCTGCATAACCTGAAGTTTCCTCACATTGATATTGATGTAACTTCTGGAGGTACACCCATGACTGTGAATGCGGACGAGAGAGAGATTGGAGTGAAAGACTACTTTAGGATATCGGCACTAGCATCTATTAAATCATTCCACGTCCTCCATGCTATCATGGTCTCTCCTGACAGTGGTGGAGCCTCAACTTCACTCCTGCTGCAGGTCTTGTGATCTTAACATCACCCCCCCCTACTCCCCCCCGTCGCTCGTAACAACTCTTAACTGATCAGCTTACCCACTACTGAATTTGAAATATTCATCATGGCTGCCAGCTGTTTGCTCTGAGCGTCTTTGCCCGTGCATGCAGAGAAGCCTCAGGTGATGATCGAGGATAACGATGTCCTCACAGTGAGCATGAGGGATCCACTGAGCGTCTCCATCACCGCCGAGCCGAGAGACGCTCCAGCCTGTGGTGGAAAAATAACTGAATTGCTCCTGATTGTGTTCATTTTGGTTTGTAAATTGATTTGGCAGCTCTAAATTGGGCAAAGCGACTCAGCCTAACGACGGTGTTACACCAGAGTTAGTACGCTGCTCTAAAATGGACAAATTTAAATGTTGAACATCGCAGACTTTTGTAAATGAGAGCAGACACAGCATTGGTGTCAGGAGTGTGTGCTAACTGTTTAAACAGTTTCATAGGCTTCCCTATTTTAGTTATTATTATTGCACGCACAACGATATGATATGAACATGATAATACTTACAGTGCTGTGAAAAAGTACTTGCTGATTTCTTGATCTTGATCTCATACAAAATTGTTTCAGAAATGAAAACAAAATCTAAGATAAAACGAAGGCAACCTGAGTAAACACAAAATACAGTTTTAAATGATAATGTTATTTATTGAAGCAAAAACGTTATCCAATATCAACTGGGCCTGTGTGAAAATGTATTTTCCCCGTAGTTACTAATTCCCAAAATCTATGAAACTACATTCATAATAGGGTTCTGCTGGACTAGACACAACCAGGCCTGATTACTGCAAACCCTGTCCCATCAAATCAACACTTAATTAGAAATTTTTCAACAGCATGAATTTGGTTAAAAAGTCTTACCCAGTAACACACTATGCCAAAGTGTGATGCAGAAGGTGACTGAAATACATCAGTCTGAGAGTTGTTACAACGCTATTTCAAAGGCTCTTGGTCTCCAAAGGACCACAGTGAGAGCCATTATCTCTAAATGGAAAAACTCTGCACAGTAGTGAACCTTTACAGAAGTGGCCGACATTTCAAAATTCGTCCAAGACCACAGCAACTGCTCATCCAGGAAGTCACAAAATAGCCAAGGACA
This sequence comes from Ictalurus punctatus, assembly GCF_001660625.3. Taxonomy (NCBI): domain Eukaryota; kingdom Metazoa; phylum Chordata; class Actinopteri; order Siluriformes; family Ictaluridae; genus Ictalurus; species Ictalurus punctatus. Next base: position 20,767,782 of record NC_030417.2, on the reverse strand, counting down.
ACATCAAAGGACCTACAGGCCTCTCTTGCATTAGAGTAAAGGTCACTGTTCTTGACTCCACTATCAGAAAGACACTGGGCAAAAATGGCATCCATGGAAGAGTGGTGAGGTGAAAACCATTGCTAATCCAGAAGAACATCTAAATTTTGCCAAAACATACCTTGATGATCCTCAAACCTTTTGGGAAAATGTTCTGTGGAATGATGAGTCGAAAGTGGAAGTGTTTGGAAGACAGGGGTCCCGTTACAAGAAACACCGAATTCCACAAAAAGAACATTATACCTATGGTCAAGCATGGTGGTGGAAGTGTGATGGTGTGAGGATGCTTTGCTGATTCAAGGCCTGGGCAACTTGCAATAATTGAGGGAAACATGAATTCTGCTTTCTACGAGAAAATCCTAAAGGAGAATGTCTGGGCTTCAGACCATAAGTTGAAACTCAACGCAACTGGATTATGAAGCAAAACAATGATCCAAAACATAGGAGTAAGTCCTAGTCCAAGAAGTAAGTGAAAAACTGATCTCAAGTTATCAGAAGAGTTTGGTTGCAGTTATTACTGCTAAAGGTTACACAACCGGATTGTAAGTTTAAAGGGACAATTCATTTTTCACATGGGTAATAAATAAAACTAAAACTAAATGAATACATAAAAAACTGCATTGTGTGTTTACTCAGGTTGTCTTTGTTTATGTTGTATTTTGTTTGAAGAGCTAAAATGATTTGCTATGACAGATATAAAAAAGCAGAAGAAGTCACAGCACTGTATCTGCTTTCCCCATACACAATGTGTACATTTTCTTGGTTGAGTGTCGTGTGCAGTTTGTTTTATAGGGGCATTTGGAGGATGTTTTCTGAGAGTGATGATTTAAAACATGCTGTTATGGCATTTAATAATTCTGCAAATCTGCTGCGTAACGTTCACTATATGTACGTGATTCTTGTCGCTGTAGTAACAATGGCACTACATATCACTTGTCTCGTGTGTTTAAATTTGATTCCATATATGGTGATTGTAAGCTGAGATTTATAACAGTGGCTGTAAACATATGCTGTGATTAGAGGAGGAATTTTCAGCACCATGATACCATAATGACAAGAGAAATATGCTAATATCCCACGAGCTGCTATTCAGGGCTTACAATGGATTATAATTACAGTCCAGCAATCTTCCCTTGCTTTACTCTAAAATATATTACACCTCGCCTTTACTAACTGATTAACTAACGTTCTGTCATCTTTTACGTCTTTAGCAGTGTGTTCTGGTTGTAATGTCCAGAATGCCAGCTAAAAAATGCCTGGGAGTCGAGGAGGATTTTATGGAGACTTCCAGTGATTATCTGACAGTTCGCTGCCTGCCTCGGCTCACTGCGTTGATTGGTGGTTGTAATTCTGCTCATCGTGGGTTAATTAGATCACCCTCTTTAATTTCACCCCATTAATGGGCCATGGAGGGGAGAAAACGCCTCACCCTCCTTTCTTCATCTCCTTCTCATCAGGCGTTTTGGACCCAACAGGTTGACGCTTGTTGACTGTGCTCTGTGAAGTGACCGGACTCCATGCGTTTCTAATTTAATTATGGATTTAGCTTCATGCTCCTTATCAGAGAGTCAATTTGAAACATCTGGAGATGATAAATGGTAAAATTTTGCATACATTTGTGTTTTCTTTCTCTCCTTATTACACTGTGCAAAAAAACAAAACAAAACAAAAAAAAGCTCTCCCTTTCTGCCCGAGGTGAATGTGATGAATATATAAAGGACTCTCACTTTGCTTCCTTAATGCTTCTCGTATCGGATTGGCCTGTGGCCTTCTTCCTCCTTCGCTGCTATACTCGTTCACTCCCGTCTCCTTCTCTTTAATCTAATTATCCTCAGATGCTGTGTGTGGTGGTCGATGGCAGAAAGAGGTGCTTAATGAATGCAGGAGAGAGCTGTGGTTATATTGGATTAGTTATAAAACGCTCCCCAGTGGAACAGCATTGTTTTGACCTCTTGCTTGTGTTTCTATAAAATGCTGAACAAGTTTTTCTCACAATTGATTCCGTTGTTCATTAACATGTATTCAAGCTCGAGTAGTGTAGTGTTAATTACCGGAAGTCGATTAAATAGAGTGATGTTTGTATATCAGTTTATATATCATATTTTAAACATTTTAGCCAATATTTTCTAACACTAATATTTTTATTCAATTTAGTATTAAAATGTTTTACAGATTTAAGCTAGCACACATGAACTTGTCATTTAAAACCGGGGTGTCCAATCTTATCTGGAAAGGGCCGGTGTGGGTGCAGGTTTTCATTCTAACCAAGCAGGAGCCACACCTGATTCCACCTGTTTAATCACTTGAGCTTGGCTTTCAGTACACTCAGGTGTGGCTTCTGCTCGGTTAGAATGAAAACCTGCACCCATACAGGCCCTTTCTGGACACCCCTGTTTTAAACAGTCATATACATTGCCAAAACATTTACCCAAAAAGTTCTTAATATCTTACTTAGAGTCTAAAGTAATTTATGTTTATGTTGAACTTGTTTGTGTATGGATTTGAAAAGAAAGCAGCAGGGTTCTGAGCAGAACCTTTGACTGTCCAAAGAAGGCATGTAGAATCATGAGACATCATTTTATTGAAATGTACAGTATACTGTAGAGAACTGGAGGATTATTTTCATTATGGAAATTGTAATAAAATAAAATACAGAGAGAGAGGGAGAGTATTATTTTTCTGATTATTATTATTATTATGTAATTCTTTTTTTTACTATGTTCACTGTTTTGTTCAGTTCCTACTTTTCTTGGTCTGATTTTGTATATTGCTTTGGCAATGCAAAAATATTTTGTCATGCCAATAAAGCACACCTTGAATTGAACTGAATTGTGAGAGAAACAGGAACATGTATGAATAAAAAATATCGCAAACAATCAAACTAGTAATATTAATAACACTGAATGTTCTGATTATACTAATGAATATTTATATAAATAACTCTAAATTCATCACTTACTAATCGCCTTCATCTTCTGATACTGATACCTCAGTTGTGCTTTAAGGAACCAGAGAGAGAGAGAGAGAGAGAGAAAGAGAGAGAGAGCAAAAGACAGAGAAGAAAAAGCACAGAGGAAGACTGAAGAGAGATCTAGACCAGGGGTGTCCAATCTTATCCGGAATTCTTATGGCTTCTGCTTGGTTGGGATGAAAACCTGCACCCACACTGGCCCTTTGCGGATAAGATTGGACACCCCTGATCTAGACAGACTGAGAGGGTGAGAGACAGAAAGAAAGAGAGCGAGAAAAGAAGAGAACATGAGAAATAAAAAGAAAGAGAGAGACTGAGAGACACATTGACAAAGAGAGACAGATGTGAAGCACAGAGAAATGGAGACAAAGAGTGGTAGAGAGAGTGACAGAGAGGGAGACAGATGTGTGTGAGAGAGAGAAGTGGAGAGAGAGATGTAGGCAGACAGAGAGAGAGAGAGAGAGAGAGAGACAGAGAGGGAGAGAGAAAGAGAAAGGGAAACAACAAATAACAGTTTTTATTCATTAATGGTTTTTGGACTCTAACATTTTAAGGTGAATAAGTGCAACTGTAATTCTGCTCAGGTGTGATGGAAACGTAAAAGTATTTCAAAATTTTCCAAAACTTTAAATTATATTAATTATATTCAAATGTTTGTGTGTTGCGGCATTCGTTTTACTCCTCAGCATTACATCTTTGATTTTGTATATGCTTTTGTCATGCACATCCTTGTTGCTGTCCGTGGTTCTGAAGCCCTAGACCCATCAGAAGTGAAGCTGTGTGTGTGTGTGTGTATGTGTGTGTGTGTGTGTGTGTGTGTGTGTGTGTGTGTGTGTGTGTGTGTGTGTTTATGTGAGGCGACGCCTGCAATGCGCTGTTCCTTGCGTCAATCACCACAAGTGATTAGAGAAACGATTGAATCTGCCGTCACCTCAGGGCTCTCTCAGTTAAATAGACCACAGCGAGAGTTGCTATTTTAGCTGCTGAAGTTCTCTGGGGAGGAGAAACACAAACACAAAGGAACACATCCTCTTTATGGTTCTCTTTCACAAACCAGTTTTCAGTTCTGTCTCTCAGTGTTTCACTTTTATCATATTAGCGTTTGAGCCAAAGCATGTGCCTCGTCGTGAATTTGTATCTGAAGAATATAATTTCTTCTACTCTGTCTCGTCCCCGTTTCCACCGCTGTTCTTTTCCCACATCAAACCTCTGCATCAATATTTTCCCAGCAGCGGACGAGACCCACATCCACACCTTCCCCACCCCCCTGCGCCAGGCCAATCCCACTGGAGGGCTTTAACTCTGTGTGGGTGTCTGGATTGTACCATTGACTTCAAAGCAGGGGTGTCCATGTCCATCATCATGTTGTGCTACAGCTTCTGGTGGGCAAAAACACCTGAAAGGTGCTGAAGGATCAACTGATGACATGAACATCTGACTTCCTGTTTAGTCAAGTTGAACTGACACCTAAATCTGCTTCTATTCCACTCGTATGTCTTTCCTCAAAGAGCCTATACATATTATGGGGATTTTCTTTGGCATTTGAAGCCTTTTTTTTTTTTTTGCACAATGGCCAATGGCTCTGTGAGAGAGCTGGAGCGAGAGATCAGAGAGGTTAGATCAATCCCACTTCAAAGCTTAAAATCTGAATGGATTCATGTGTGAAAAACCAGCACCTGTTTCAAGATCAACTGAATATTAAAGTAAAACACGCTTTGAAAAAAAGACAAATGAATCATTTCATAGAGCTTCAAAGAGAGAAGCGTGCTGGCTATTAGCAAAAATCCAATTCTCTGAATGGAAACGGGAATCTGAGACTGATATCTGACACAAACCTGTGAGGAAATATCTCTAAAAGTACCAAAAGGCTACAGTTTACAGGGATACAGAATGTTGAGGATGTTAGAGCACCCCCTATAGCCAGCACTATGCAACTACAATTGCTAAAAATGATAAACAGGCTGTAAAATAACTGAATCTGTTTTTGAATTTGTTACACACCATAGAGGTTAACTAATTTATCAGAGTTCTGGATCATGACTGGTCAGAAGGTATTGATTAATTTTCTATAACAGCAGCTCTGACAGTAGTACAGGTTTATATTAATGCACTCGTTCTGATGATTTCTATAGTGACAGCTCATTCACGTGTACAGCAGATGCTCCACTGGTAATAAACAGATTTTGAAAAAGTTGATGTGAAGTTTTCTTCACTATAAGGAGATGTTTACTGAACATGTATGGAAGGAGTCTCCAGTGTCAATGCTTTGTAACAGTCAAAAAAGCTGTAAGTTTTCTGACATCTTCAGGGACAGAAGAGTTTACGCTTCTTTACGGTTTCTGTATAACATTTCATTCTTAATTAAATATAAAATTTGTAATTGTTAGCAAATTGCTGTGACATAAGAGGTATAAAACACTTACTGTTTTATGAAAAGAATCCACTTGGGACTTTACACCATGTGGTCATTGATTAATTTCCTGTAAGCTCATGTCACAAAGGAAATTTCCAGAATTACATTTAGTGAGGATTTCCATTTTTTAAACATATATTCTGTAAATTAGTGTGCTGCATTCTTCATTGTGCCCTGAATTAACCCTGCTCTTTTAGATTTTGTAGACTTAAAGAATGCAGAATAACATTTTATATCACATTAATAGCACAGTTCACAGTGTAGATCACCTCAGTGCTTTAACCTCCACTGAGTGAACCACAGAGAGATGCTGAGAAGCAATCTCGTGAGGCTGAATGTAAAATTTACTCTCTTTCTCTTTCCCTGTATGTGTCCTGAGGTAATGGGGTTCTTTACTGAACTATACATCACATAAGGAACGTTCTCAGATTAAATACCGGGGGGACCACCCTCTATGAATTATGGGTTAATTTTTAAAAATGTCAACTCAGGATGGATTATTATCTGATCATTTCTGAGCAGGGAACACAGCAGAATGGTGCAGAATGATACAGTGATGTAGGGTTAGGATTTATAAAATATATTTTGATGTATTTTTTAATCAATAAAGCGAGTGATGGTGGTGTAGTTCAGTCTGATCCCAGAAGCTGCCAGAAACTCCATCCTGCCTGCTAATGTAAGAGTGTAATTACTGCAGCATCGCATTATCAAATACGAACACAAATCTTTAAGATTATTTTTAAAAAAATACTGTTTTATTGAGTCTGAAAGCGTCATGAAACACTAAACTACATTTTCTGAGATTTTAACAGAAGTGTTCTTATCGCACATCATAAAAGACAATCTTAGCATCTGTTCAATTTAAGTGTAGGAGAAAACTGGTTCATTTTAAGATTATTCCCGCTATTATTTCTGCTATATTCCTGTATTAAATGCCACAGGCAGTGACGTGGCAGTGTACTATAGTACATCGATGATGCATCAGTGTCTCATAATTATTCATGAGCCTGCGTGTTCTTATCCTATGAGAAGATATTGTTTATTAATTATTCATGACAGCACATGGTGCTTTCCTACAGTTGTAATAGATGAGAGAGGCGTTCAAATGGGTCGTAGGTGTTTGTTTCAGTGGTGTAAGAGTTCGAGTGTGTTTATTCAGGAGCGCTATGAGAATTGGAGAAAGGTGGACTTCGGACTTGCTCACGAAAGCAGTTTGCGTCTACACAGTGATGCGGTACTCAGTCCCGAGGACTTTTCCATCTCTTCAAATACGGTATGTGTCTAATTTTGAACCATGACAGTTTTACTTGCCTTTTGAACTAATTAAACCGTTTAAAGCTCCACAGGCCATCGCGTGCAAAACTATACAACGAGAGTCCGTGTTGAAGGAAAGAGCCTTCGCCTTTTATTCGTGAAAAGTTCGAGCCTATTAGCTAACTACCATTCGGACACTTCTCCCACGCACGCTACCTCTGGTTTTGATTTTATGTTTTCCTCCATAGTGACGCCAGGGGCTAAAGGTTCAAATAGACAGGGCAGAGGACGTGCACCGCTATCTATTGTGTCTCCATTTAACCCTGGGGATTCAGGAGGAGAGAAGTCCTCTGCCTCATCTCCAAACTTTTTCTCACTATCCATCTCTATTGTGAGTGTTCTGAAGGCTTGTGCCCCCCCCGCCGCCGCCTTTCCCTGACATGCCCACTCTCCCTCGCTTCTTCACATAGCCATCCACGCCCATTTAAGCTCCATTTTTCAAAATCATTGAGAGGTAGATTCGTCCTTTTAGAGGAATAGTTCTCTAACGCTCTGTACTGTACAGGAGCACTGAAGCTGTTCTGGTGTCTTGACACCTCACTAACACACTTTATGTTGAGTTTTCATTTCATTCATCACCCATCAGAGGTTCTCATTTGGTGTAACATCACTGTAAAAATCATGTGAGTGCTACTTAGTTTCGGCACCCTTAACTCAGGGTAAATAGCAATACTGCATGTAGTAGTGACGTTTACTGATATTCACCTATAAATTAGCATCACTGCTGAACATCATTTGTTTTCCTAAAACTGTCATTATTGCATTATAGCTTTGGTATTGTCACCGCTTTTTTTTTTTTTTGACTCACTCTGTTGTTGTGATTATTCCTCTCGTTCCTGCCATTTGTGGACAATGTACTAAGTGTCCTTTCGCCACATTCCAGCACTTTCCGGCGCCTCTCACACCCTCATCAATAGTCATTTGACCATGGCATCTGTTAGCGCTAGTTATTACCGAGCGCTTGCCAGATGATCAGTCACAATTTGACATTTGCTTGTTCTGCTTAAGTGGCTTTCATAACTGCACACTCCTACAGCTGATTTACAGATGGGAGTTGTGGAAAAAAACAACACTACTGCAGTTGCAAATGGAGGAAAGGGTAAAGCACAAGCAGCCTAAACCATTGGGGTACGGGATACAAGAAATCGGATGTGAGTTGTCATCTAAGTGTCGGCGTGATCATTGAGCCATGACGACCCCAAGACAGAAATCGGGTTTAGGGTTGAATATAAAGAAAAATTTTTTAGGCTTGTCATGGTTATTTGATTTCTCATGAGAAAAGAATGTAGGCATGGCTATTTTTATCTTAATTCTAGTCTCATTTATATTTTCCTGGCCTGCAGTCATTTGCTTATTATTAAAAAGAAAATAGGAGAGAACAAGAGAGGGAGAGAGAGAGAGAGAGAGAGAGAGAGAGAGAGAGAGAGAGAGAGTGACTCATGCTGTAGTCAGGAGACTGAGTGTTAATACCACCAGTTTCAGCTCAAAGCTGCTCTGCCTCTACGCTGAGCTTCATTTGGAAGAATAACTCTCATTAGTTACCCTGAAAGGCATTTTAGGTAAAGTGGAAGAGGCAGGAGGTGAAAAGCAGGGAGGGGATGAAGGCGGAAAGAGAGAGATTTGGGATTATTCACAGTGAAGACTATTTAAGAAGTAGGAATGAGGGGGGATGTCATACTTGGAACACATAATGGTGTGAAATATATCGGTAGACAGTTAGATTTAATTGAATTTATATAGCACTTTTAACAGCAGACATCATCACAAAGTAGCTTTACAGAAAATACAGGATATAGATTTAGATCCCCAATGTCTGAGCCAGAGGTGACAATGGTGAGAAACATCTCCCTGAGAGACACAGTCATTTTTTTTTGGAAAATTGGGTTCCTGGTGTCTCTGTGATTGACAGGTGAGAGAGAGTATGCCCCTCCCACTCAGAGAGCACAGACAGTTTTGCTCTTTTACTCCAGGACACAGATGGCTGTGACATCGTCAGAATTCGAGCTCCCGATCTCCTGACAGTAGAGCGAATGCTTTTCTGTTGCACCACAGCTCAGGAACCACGGGAACCATGGCTTGCTACTTTCCTTTGTGCAGTTATATATATATATATATATGTGTGTGTGTGTGTGTGTGTGTGTGTGTGTGTGTGTGTGTATATATATATATATATATACACACATATATATGTGTATATATATATATATATATATATATATATATATATATATATATATATATATATATATATACACACACACAGTACTGTGCAAAAGTTTTTGTAGTGCAAAGATGCCTTCAAAATAATGAAATTAAATGGTTCTACATTTAAAAAAAATACCACAACTAGCAGTAAACAGTAGTAAATGAAACAAAGTCAATATTTGGTGTGACAAAAAAATAAAAAATAGTAGTCTCCAGTACAATTAGTGCAGTTTTATAAGGAAATGAGCCGTATGTTTTATTGAGCATCTTGCAGAACCAGACACAGTTCTTCTGGAGACTTTCACTGTCGCACTCGCTTTTTATTTTTGCAGCAAAACCCAACAGGCTTCATTGTGTCTTTTGTCTGAAAAGTGTCTCTTATGTAATATGCTGCTTTCTTTAATGGCATATATGTTTGTAAAACATTTTTACAACTTTTTAGAGTCAGAGTTGACTAAGCTTTATTTTCCACACAGTACCTCCTCTTAATTTTTGAAAAAGGGAAAACATGCTGATGTTTTAGATTTAATTGTATTTATTTAAGAAGAATGTGTGTGTTGACTCTTTGACCATTTTTCGTACTTGTGATAATGAAGGAATTGTAAAACTAAACACATTATACTGAATACTGTGTGTCTTGGTATAAGTGGCACTTTTTGAGCAACTTGTTCTAAGGGTACACAAACTTTTGCAATCCATAGTATCACTATAGACACAGTAATGTATGAGCCTGGGGCGTTACCTAGAGGCTGTGGAACTCCTTCTTACTGAGAAAGGAGCAACAGAAGGCCATGTGTGATGGAGAGAGAGAGAGAGAGAGAGAGAGAGTGCAGGTCTGTAGTGGAACTGAGAGACTGATCTCCGGATAAAGAGAGATGGAGAGGAGAATGTAGTTTAAGAGAGAGAAGGAGGGGTGAGTCGGGTGGCACAGGGAGGCAGAGAGGGTGGAATGTTGGGGGGCAGGTGGGGTTTGGGTGGCGTAGTGTGTGTGTGGGGGGGTGGGGGGTGAGCAGGGTAAAACCGGCTGCAGGGAGCGTGCAGTGTTCGTTCAGCTGGATGACGCACTGCCATGTTTCTGATGCTGTAAATAGCACACCGACTTTTCCAAAAGGTTTTCTTGCTGTCTCATTATCATATGAAGAGCTTCGCAAGTCTCACGCTGGACGAAAAAGTGATAAAACGAACGTGTTTGCGATCCACTAAAACTTTCTGTGCTTTGATGAAACTTTCCCCGTTCTACATCTGACCTGCAAATACGACTGAGCTTTCATTTAAACACACACTGAACCCAAACTGGAATATTTATCAACGTGTCTGTATGAGTGTGTGTGTGTGTGTGTGTGTAAATAGAATAAGTAAAAGCTGGATGAAAATCGTGTATTATTCCACCTCAACGTTAGTGAATGGTGTTGAAAGCGGTATTCCTGCTGCTACTTTCTGCATTCTTTAGGATTTTAATGTGTGTGAATATTAAGTAAGGAATAAATCACTGTTGTAGGACAATAATCCACAGCGGGGTGGTGTGATGAAGCTGAGTTATTGTCACACCCTGAAGTCGATTATTTACCTGCAACAGCATGTCCCCAGGTGTTTTTATTCCTCTTACACCACTGAGTTCGTTAAAGAATGACAAATCATGCAATTTGTCTGTTTATAGTGACATTTATTTACAAAATAACAGAAACAAGTCATTCTCTCACAATTCTCTCTCTTCTGAATTAATATTAAAGTTACTGTAAAACTCATAGATGGAAATATGATCTCTGATGGTGGCATGAACATTTTACCAGAAATGTTTTTGATAAACTCACATTCAGTTACTAAAAGTATACTCTTAAATAGTAGAAAAAGATTTCTCCAAGGTTGTTTGGGCTGGATACCAGCCTTGGTCTTTTGTGTAGTGTGTCACGTCTCGAGACGTAACGAAGATAGGACGGATGCAAAATGTAGTTTAACAGTTTATTTAATGTGAGACACAGGCAGGTAAATCCAAATCGTGATCAGAAACGTAATCCACGAACATGCAAAGGTCAGGCCATTAGCAAACAGGCATACACGGGGCAAAGCAGGAATCAAGGTCGCGGTCACGGAATGCAGGGTCGAATTTCAAAACAAGAAACATAAACTATAACAAGGAACTGGGAGCGGGGAAACCAGCGTGGACTAAATGCACTAATCTAAATATGGAACATAACAAGGACAATAACTAAGACTATGACTGCGGTTAATTATCGTATGGAATCTAAACTAATCTAATAATATGTAAATAACTTACCTAATCTAATCTAATCTAATATTCCACGCCGTGCGCTGGGAGGCGCGCGGTATATATACAAACATAATCAATTACATAATCAATTGCTGATGGCTGACCCCAATCTATACACATGTGAAATAACAGCCAATGACAGAACAGGGAGGAGACATAACAGAAACATAACAAAAGCACGTGTCCAATGTACACAATGTCACGATTGTCAACGTACGAAAAGCAGGTGCTCGCGCGCCTTGCTCGTGCACGCGCGCCCACATGCTCTCCAGCGCACTGCTTAAAGGGGAAACCGTGACATAGTGTTTGTACTTACATGTATTCTCTGACAGTGAATTTCTTAGCTGTAGAGTTCTATGTATTACTTCTATTTAGCATGTTCTTCCGAAGGCAGAGCTAAAAGAGAATGTAATTAGAACATTTAGAACCCATTGTATTTAAGAAGATGGATAGGTTCTAACACTGCTATAATAAAAATAAATAAGTAAATAAATGATGTGAAAATCTCAGTTAGAATATTATGGAAAAGTGTTTCTACAAATAATAAAAATGTTCTCAGAACATTGTCTTGAACACCAGTGAGGGTGCTGGATGGAACCTTTTATGGACCAGTAAAACCTGAAATGACATGGAGGATTTGGAAGATTTTGGCTTGATAGGAATCAACTGCTTCGTCAAGGATTTAGAATAATAAAACACTGATGACTTACATTCTACTTTAGCTTCGTTTGAATTGTTCTACTGTACATAAAACCCCACAGCTAAGAAATTCCTCAGCTAAGAAAAAACCTTTTGAAAGGTTCTTTGGGAGGTTACTGGCTCTAGCTTTCAAATATATTTCTACTTAAAATCTTTTCCTGAAAGGGACTTTCTTAGCTATGCGGTTCTATGTACAGTAGAACAATTAAGATGAAGCTAAAGTAGAACGTAATTAGAGCCTTTGTATTCAACATGTTTGTAAAAACTGCAGAACGAATTCCTGCAATATTCTTCTGTAATCAAATCACACGATAGCCCATTTACACTAAAAGTAGCATGATGGAAAAGATGGAAAAGTGTTCATGTCCTTACGATGTTGATGTCGATGTTGTGCAAATGATGAACGAAAACATTTTCAGAACATCTAGGAAACCATTTAAGGTGTTAGATGGAAACTTTGAGTGAATAAAGAGCTCCTGAACTGTCAAATAGATTTTGTAAGTTTGCATAAATAAATATTATGATCACTTGAACAGTGTTTGAGGGGTGAATTTCATCGGGATGGCTCTGTAACGCGTTACGATTCACCCACACGCGTTTTTCATCACTTGCCAGGTTCGATGAACGTTTATGTGTGCTTGTGTAATGCACATGATAAAGATACAGGTTTCAGTTTGCTGACTTGTCGGTGCCTCTGGCTGTGTGTGTGTGTGTGTGTGTGTGTGTGAGTAGTGACATTTAACCTGGTGTGTGTGTGTGTGTGTGTGTGTGTGTGTGTGTGTGTGTGTGTGTGTGTGTGTGTGTGTGTGTGAGAGAGAGAGAGAGAGTGAGAGAGAAAATAATAGATTTCTATTTTTGGTGTGAAGAGACTCTATGTTGGGGTTGGATGTGTCTGTGGGGGCGCGCTGGAGTACACAGGAGAACATAGAGATCTTTCATTTCTTATCTTAATAGACCAATAAAACCTAAAAATGACACGGAGGATTTGAGCGATTTGAGTTTGACGTGAATCAGGGTTTCTTGGGAGGAATAAGATGGGAGGCTAAACTCCGACGCAGCTCGATCAGATACAGCAGATGATGAAATCCATTCGTTCTATGTTTTCTTTATTTTTTATTTTGTTAATCCTTGAGATCACAAAGCAGATTGGTTTCGTTTACAGACAAACATGTCAGATTGTCACTGAAGATGTTAGTAATTTAAACGTTGTCACGTTTCAAGGTTGATGCGGAAGCAATCGCAGATTTTCAAACAGTTTAATAAACGAACAAACAACAAAACAGATACACTGAGACAACTTGGCAAAATACTGTGGCAAAAACTAAACATGGAAGTGTGGACAAAAGCATAGAAGACAATTACGTGAGACAAGGAAGCAGTACAAACAATGGATATATATAGGAGTGCTCGATAACAGAAACGTGATTCAGGTGCAGGTGGTCATGTGACATATTGTAGTACAGTGCAGTGGCTGATGGGAACTGAAGTCCAGAGTTACCTCCTTGATATATGACAAACGTGTACTAGTGAGAATTTACGACATCTCCTGGGACTTGGATGCCAGTTTATATTCTTTCCCCATCGCTTGAAGCTCTCCTCCAATCACTACCACTCTGTCCCTCCTGCTATTGACAACAAAAATCAATGCATGTCATGCTCATGGAACAGTGTAAATGTCTACTGATCAGTGTGTGTGTTTGTAAATGTTTAAGTGGGCGGTACAGCTGCGTCGCTCGCTCCTGACTAAACGCTCTAAACTTGAAGAGCTTCTTTTATTTTCTCTCTCCGCTTCAACTGCTGCTTTTTGATCATCTGCCTTTCTGCAGCACTTCCTGTCCTTGACGTAATGCTCCCTTTTGAATCAAAGCCTCCCGAGTCCCTGTTAGATTTCTTTTTGCATCCGTGAGAGCCTGAGCGGTCGTGTTCAACAATCTTCTCGCCTCCGTCTGACCTTCAGACGCACCGCTCGGCTCCTGGGCACTGACGGAGACATCTGCTGAACTGCAGGGATGTGAAGAGGGAAAAACTGTGAGGCAAAGAAATGAACGGGGAAGAAGATAAGGACAGGAGTGAAGGAAATGGTGAGGCAGGGAAAAAAGAAACAGGAAGGAAAGAAGGATAGGAGCAGCATGGGAAGAAAGAATTAACAGGGAAATAGACATAGTATGGTGGGAGGAAATGAAAGATTAGGTGAGAAGGAGAGAGAGTACTTGATGGGAGGGAGTCGGGGAAAAAGGAAGACAAATAACAGGAAAGAAGGGAGGAAAGAAAGAAAAAGGGAGGACAAGTAACAGGAAGAAAGGGAGAGGGAGGGGAATGTCAGGAAGGAAGGAATCGGAATGTCAGGAAGGAATTAAGGAAGGAAGGAAGATAGACATAAAGGGAGCAAAGGAAGGAAAGGATGTATCAGGAATGATGGAAGGAAGGGAAAGTAAGATATGAGAAGAAAAGCTCTGGACGTAAGAGACTATTTCGAAAAACATAAGAGGAAATTTGATCATCAGGAAGAACAGGGAGAAAGTAAGGATCATCCTGAAGGGAAAAAAGGAGAATCCAATAAGGAGTCAAGATGAGAGGAGTGAGATAAAAGGAAAAGACAAGGATGAATGAAGAAGAATATGACTGAAGGAAAGATGGGAAAGGAGCAGGATGGAATGGGGACAGCAGGATGGAAGAAGATCATTGAAGGAATGTAGGAAATGTCAGGAAGGGTCAGGAAGGAAGGAAGTGAGGGATGAGGCAAGAATGACACTTTCCTTCATTCCTGATCTTCATTCATTTCCCATCTTTCCTTCAGTCATCTTCATTCATCCTCATTTTTCCTTTCAGTTTATGATGGCAAGAAGGGGGCAGGAAATAAAAGGAGTCGAGTAGGAAGTGTAAAGCGTTGAGGAGGCTTTTTCATATAAGGTGAGCTGTTTAATATCTGAAGTCCAACTGAGAATGACTGACGGATGCGCAACAACCTTCAAGCAATATGTTTACAATGAGACAATACTCAACTTTTAGTAATTAAATGTGTGTTTCTAATCGGACGATACTCAGCTCATAGTTAAAGTGTTAAACGTGTTTATAATTAGACGATTCTCAGCTCGTACATGCTAAAAAACACTGGGTTAAAAACAACCCAAATTGGGTTATTTTTAGCACAACGGCTGAGTAAATATATAACAGAACACATGTTGGGTTAAACTAACCCATCAAGTTGGCTTGTTAATTTCAACCCAGCAAATGGGTTGTTTTTCAACCCAAAGTACGTTACAAACAAATAAGTCAACATGGTATCTCCTTTATTTATAAACAACAAGGTGTTCAGAACAGAAATGTGTTGCTAGAGCTGCTAAAGTGGTGTTTATATATAGACTTGGAAATAAAATACTCAAATAAGTCATATATTTACATTTACATATCATACATATTGTACATATAGCTACAAAATTCCGACAAATGCCTTTAGGCTTTAACTGAGAAATTGCGTTACAGAATCCCAAAATTGTGTAATTTTGGAAACGTGACCTCCACTCACCTAATGAACAAAATGGTGCTGTAGACTCACCAGAAATTATTATTATTATTATTTTCCCACCTTTAGCACCTCACCGCCTACCTAATTGTCAACCAACATTACAGAAATAATGGAAATCATTATAACCTACTGTAACCCCCAACATCTCTTTTCATCACGTTTACCTTGTGAAGAACTTTTGTCCTCGACATTACTGAACTAGCTACGTTCCGTTAGCCACTGACTGTCTGCACCTGTTAACCAGCACCGAATACACGAAGAATCATGGCTCTAACCCATCCTCGTAATGCCAATTACTACAACTTGCCTTGTCCAAAACACTTGCTAATGTAACTAACATGAACCCACTCTCTGTATTACACCATGCTGAACAGCTGTAATGCTAGGTTATCATTAACTTTCAAAAAAAAAAAAAGGGAATGGGAATGTCTAACATTACCGCAGGCTGTATCCTAAACAGTACAGTACGCAGTACGTGATATTTACTTTTGAAGCAGGCATGATAGGTAAAGTTAATTATCACTCGCTGAGTTACTGTTGTACAATGAATACATTTTTAGAACTCCCTGCCTAAATATCACAAACTCAGCCAGGCATTTTCAGCAGCATTAACTCTAAATAGTGATGAATGCTAACTTAACGTGGTCATTTGGTTTCCTCGCCTCAGGACTTCGCGGTCACGATCAAAAGCTCGAAGCAATGAACATTCACTTTGAGGCGAGCTCAGAGTTGGATGATGAAGTCGGCAGCACAGTCCGCAACGTGATTGGACAATAATTTAACAACGACATGTGTTGAAATAGTAATAACACAAACAGTGTGTAGGATAGTAACACATCCTTTCTGAGTGTGTTTCTCCAGGTAAATCTAACAGTCTGTCTGTGTGAAAACCACCACCTCCACCTGAGGCAAATTCAAACAGTCTGCACTCACTCAAGGAGCTAGGCTGATGTATAGGGGTGGGGGAGGGGTGCATTGATTCAACTGTCAGTGAAAATGACCCAGCTACTAACCCAGCGGTCGGGTTACACAGAACTACCCCAAAACTCCCCAAGACTGAGAAAATAACCCAATTAAACGACACAAAAGGCTCAACCGAGAAAGTGTGTTTATAATCCGACGATACTTAGCTCGTGGTTAAAATGCTAAACGTGTTGAAGCAGGGAAATAGACGAGAAATCGTTCATCGTTTATCGTTGTAGAAAACCACTGAGCAAGAAAGAGGAAGCTTTAGCAGGAAACTGCAGCATCATATGTCACAGTAAGGACTCCATTGTGTATGATTATACTGAGTAACACAGCAGAACACACACACACACGCACGCACGCACGCGCACACACACACACACACTGATGCAGCGCATGAGGGTGAAAAGAAAAAGACAGATGCCTGCTGCATGGCTACACACTGCTGCTGATTAATGAGCGCTGAAGATAGACGCATGAGTGATCTGAGTGAAGGAGGAGGAAAAAGAGACACAGACAGAGAGACAGATGGATAGCTGGAGAGAGACAGAAAGAGAAGGGGATAGGGGAAGAGATAGAGAAACGTAGAGAGAGACAGAGAAAGACAGCGAGAGAGACAGAAAGAGCCAGAGAAAGAGAAAGACAGCGAGAGAGAGAAAGACACAGCGAGAGAGCGAGAGAGAGAGAGAGAAAGAGGAAGAAAGAGACTAAAACTCTGCTAACTGAAGCTGCAGGATATTAGAGGACTCTTATTTGCCCTCCATTTGCAGCCTAATTGCCCAGACAGCGCAGAGACCTAGTGCAGTGCCAAATACAGCTCGGATCTCTTTTCCCCTCACACTGCAGTACGGAGAGAGAGAGAGACAGAGAGAGAGAGAGAGAGAGAGAGAGAGAATGTGTGTGTGTGAGAGAAAGAGAAACAGATAGTTATTGGAGGTGTGTGTGTGCATGCGTGTGTGTGTGTGTGTGTGTGTAATGGGCGAGAGAAGTGCTGTGCAGTCCTGAGAGATAAGTGTTTGAGTGATCGTACACTAGATCAGTATCAGATGTTCAGAGACCGAAAAGTCTCCTAACTTCAGTCAGTGATTAAATTTGAGCACAGAGTTCCCGCTGAAACAAAGACAACAGATCAACAAATGGACATTTTTCAAAATAGTTAAAAAAAAAAAAACAAAAAAAAAGACAGAAAGCAAATCCACACCAGTTACAGCTGTTTCAATTCTTACACAACTGACTAATCACTATTAAACCACATCCATGACGTTAATACGACGTCCGTTCTCAGGCGCTTCATGCATCATCGTGCTTTAATGATCTCCCCAAACCGATTATCTACAAACTATTTGCAACATTAGCTACCCTCTATAAGCCCCGCCCCCTTTCTCCCATCTCTCGGCCAGTGCTTTCATCTCATCTCAACTCCATGTGAAAGATGCGTGGTCATGAGAAATGGAGAATGTTGTTAGTGGATTAATGTGAAATAAAAGCTACCAGTGTGTTTCACTTAGTCATCGTTACGCACATACAGTATACACCAGTTGCACAGGTTTATTAGGGATGTGCGGAACATTTCTTTCAAAAACAGCATTTTGGAAACCTTTAGCAGATTCTACGAGGAGCATTAGACATATGTTTTGTAATGAAGCAATATCGCAAAAGTAAAAGTGCTGTTGTACTGAATATCAGCTCGGCTGTTGTCATGAGGACGAAGGTAATCCCAGGTAATCCCAGCAGTGTGGATATTCAGTACAGCAGCATGAATGCGGATGTGATATTACTTTAATACAACAGGTCTCTGAACAAGAAATCAATATGGAATGACGGACATTTCAGACACAATACGGCCAAATATTTTGTTAATGTTTGCTCCAGCTGTGAAAATAGTTCCCAAAGAAGCCACAACTGAATAGAGTGTTTTGTGTTGCCATGGTAACACAGACTGATTGACAGGAACATAGTAAGTTTAGTAACGGTTTCAGTGTAATGAACGATTGCTAGAATGGCGATTTTATGTAGCGGAGTGACATGTCCCAGCGCTGTTATAGTGAATATCAGCGCTCTCAGAACACCTCTCGTCCAATCGGATTAGTGGAGCGGAAGTAACCGCTGAATGATTTTTTTTTTAATCAAAATCGTTATGTTTTTCTTGTTCATAGTTGTCTGTTGCAGTCTACAAGCTAACACTCCTGGGTAAAAAAAAAAACAAGAAGGGCCAAGCCCAAAATGGCAAAAAACATTTAGCTTTTAATGGTCTTATGAACAATACGAGTGAAAGAAATAGATCAAATAAGTTAATATGGGACGCTTTTCCCTTTGATTTGGTTTATTTAAATGTTTAAGCCTTGCGGGTAGACCTGCAGACAGCTTTTTTTTATTTATGTATGTATTTATTTATTTTTATTATATGTCCACTTTATTTTAATTTTGTACACCCAGACATGTGTTAGTTTGAATTAATTGAAAAATGAAAAATGAAGTGATATTAATACCGCAAACAACAACAATTATGCCAAAAAAAAGTACAACGGCTCGTTTTTCTTTGCTGCTTTGATGACTTCGCAAAACACCACCATCCATTTTACAGAGTGAATGTCTTTTTCCTTTTCTTTTCTTCTGGAATTGCTTGCTGTTCAATCCTTTTATACCGAATCAAGACACAATGCCGATGTTATTTCCCCATGGACTTCCGCGTCTTCACTTCACTGGCTTTCTCTGCGTAGAGACTTCCTGATGAGATGAAATCATGCACTGCAGTACTCATTATTACAAACACATTCACAGTCTCTTCATAACGTTCTCCAGATCCCATGTCTCCGACGTTCCGAATGTATCCGGCTCACTGTTCCCAAACACCAGTGCTGTGAAGGAATGGAGTTAATCGTTTCATACGGTAATTGATTTGATATATGATGACACGAGGTTCCACTAGAGAACCTCATCAGAAACCTAGAAACTTCCACAAGAACTCCAGAAGAACTCTTTTACTGTTCTAAGAGTGTTTTGATGTACAGTCTGTGTTAGAACATTGTTTGAACACTATGTTTTGAAAAACGAGGTTCCTTGGTGACTGTGGATTTCCACCAGGGGAACCATTATGGGTTGTAGATGTAACCTTTGTTGTGTACCTATTGGGTTCCTCAGTGGCTTTGTCTTTCTAAAAGGCTCTGCTTGGAACCCTGTCTCATAAGAGGATTCTGTTGCAGGCCTCGACATCATTTATTTTAGGGTTTCTCCAGAGGGCCAGGCTGAAGAACCAGAGGAAGCATTAAGGGTTTTAGATTTGGCCTTGTTTTGGCAGCGAGGACCTGTAATTTGTTCTGAGGCGTGACAGGAGAACAGGGTGTGGTTTAGGACATGATCCTGCATGTTTGTCTCTCACTCAGCATCAGCAGCCCTGTGCAGGTCCAGTCTGCCCAGTGGACCAGCCGGTTGCTACGGAAACAAACTCCTAATTGGCTGATTTTTCTGGGCAGTTATGTGATTGGCTGTTGTGTCCATCTGTTTTTTTTTTTTTTTTTGTCCTTATGGTTTCAAAGTCAAGGTGTGAGGAGGATTTGTAAAAATTTAAGCGCTGCAGAAATACTTAATCTGTAAAAATGTGTGTGTGTGTGTGTGTGTGTGTGTGGCAGTGGTAAAAGGAGCAGTGTGTGATGGCACCCAGTGAACAGCTTTTCTTTCCTTCTCCAGAGCAGCAACATGAGACACATTCCTGTCCCCCTCTTCTGCCTCCCTCTCGTTATCTCTCGTTTTCTCCCTCCCTTTCTCTCTTTCTCTTTTCTCTCTTTTGCCCCTCCCTTTCTCTCCCTCACTCTCATTTTCTCCTTCTCTGTTTCTTGCTCTCTTTTCTTCCTTCTCTCCTCTCTCTCTCTATCTCTCTCTGTCTTACACTCCTTTTCTCCTTCTCTTCTCTCTCGCACTCTTTCTTGCTCTTTTTCTCCCTCTTTCATGCTCTCTTTTCCTCCTTCTCCTTTTCTCTCTTATTCCCCCTCCCTTTCTCTCCCTCCCAGTTTCTCGTTCTCTTTTGTTTGCTAGTATTTCCTCACTCTTGTTCATTTTCTCCTCCTCTCTCTCTCTCTTTATTGCTCTCTCCCTCTCTTTCTCTGGCAGCAGTTATGCTCCCGTGTGCATTAGTGCCACAAGTCATAAATGCAGAACATGTTCGTTGTGTTCATTATTCAATTTCATGTTTGTACCTGAGTGCAGTTCCCCTACACACCGATTGGAAAAACCAGACTCTCTCTGAGTGTGTGTGTGTGTGTGTGTGTGTGTGTGTGTGCACGTGCACGCAACGCCATATAAAAAAATATGCAGTTTTTGGAAGACACTATCTGATTCTTGGCGTGTGTGTGTGTGTGTGTGTGTGTGTGTGTTTTTATTGGACGCGGCTCTTAATGTTTATGGCTGTGCTTTTTTCTAAGCGAGTGGCTTCCTCTCTAAATCCATATTCAAAGCCAATTTCACAGTGGTGGAGGAGGAAGAGAGCAAGAGAGTGGAGGGATGAGAAGTGCTTACACAGCACTGAGAGAGGGAGAGAGTGTGTGTGTGAGAGAGGAAGGGGCGAGATGGAAGACTGAAAAGAGGCAGTGAAAAGACTGAATGACAGTTTTGGAGCATCAAGGATAAAGAAGAGAGATGAACAGAAACCTCCAGACAATGAGGCACTGGATTAACGGAATACTTTGTCCAATAATGTGGCAGGGCTGAAGAAATTTTAAGCCCATCACACCTTCTGAACCATAAGGGTTCTTTACTGGTTCTTTGGACTTTATATGGGGTCTTAGCTTCCTATCCTTGTAGCACTTCCTAATAAAACATTTCATTCAGGGTTCTACAAATAATAATTACGTTTTTTGTTGTTGTTGTTGTTGTCGTTTTTTAATTAATCTGGCTTTACATTGAATCATTTCGCCATCACAAAAAAAGTTTGGTAGTGAGTGAGATCGGTGATCTCAGGACGTGACAGATTTAGTGTCATGTGATCAAAGACTCTCGTCTAAAATCCACCAAGAGGACGACGGCGAACTCGGAGCACAGATACGGATACGGTAGCGGCGATGGAGAAACGTAAAGGAAACAGAAAAATCTCCTCAGTACCTCCAGCTCACTGTGAAGAATGTGTGTGTTTCTGCTGGAGCTGATTTCCGGATCAGGCTGATTGATGACGTGAGCAGAACGGAGACACACGCTATCACACAGTCCGTTATAGAATTCACTACACACTTTATTGTGCAGCATCTCGTACGGCGTGAGAAATTTTTCCGAACATTTAGTAAAATAGTTGACAGATTTTCAGGTTATTCTATAACATTCCATTAAAGATCCTGCACAGGTCTGTGACCAAGGTTTGTTTCACAGTATTATTACACAACGTTCCCAGTTAGACAAAATCTAACAAAAAATAACATAATGGAAATGTTCCTACAATTAAAAATGCTGCAGCAGTGTTGAAGGAATATATTTCTAAAGCTTTGTTAAAAAATCTTCTGTTGTCTTTGGACTTTCTGTTCACCATACAACCCTAACCTTTAAATATAAAGAAAACCGAGCTTGGTCTGGAAATTCGAAACGTTTTAAGAACTCTGGTCGAGTGGCATCTTTAGGATCGAATGCTAAAAATGATGGTCCTAAACGAGAAGAAAATAAACATTAATGTAGTTCTTAAAGAGTTTAAATTAAATGTTAGTGCTTTCATTTGCGTCATGCTAACGTATTGTGATTTATTAGCAGTCTTAGCAGAGTTAGCATTCTGGCAGGAAGTGAGGTCAGATGGAGGTAAAAGATGAGAGGTTTGGCGAGGAAAAGATGAGATGTTGAGAAACAGGACATGAGGACAGGTGGCGGTGTGAGACCCTGCTGTCTGATACACACACACACACACACACACGCATGCACACACACACACACATGCACCGTCCTCTCTGGCTGCCCTGTTCTATGCATGTTTATGCAAATCAGCTCACTAGAGAGATGCAGCAGGAGCACAGAGGAGACTGGAACAATGAAGTATTAGATGTGATGATGGAAATGAATGTTTCAGGTTTTCTCCGAACAAACAGCTGGAGATGTTACACTGCAGCATCATTTGTCTTGTGTCTCGGAAAGAACATGTTCAGAGCTATGATGTTCTCTGATTGCGTCGTCTCTCTGAGTGCGTGTTGTCTCTCTGAATGTGTATCTTCTCTCTGAGTGTGTGTCATCTCCCGGAGTGTGTGTCGTCTCTCCAAGCGTCATCTCCCGGAGTGTGTGTTGCTTCTCCACGTGACGTCTCTCTGAGTGTCCTCTGTCTGAGTGTGTGTTGTCTCTCCAAGTGTCGTCTGTCTGAGTGCGTGTCGTCTCTCCAAGTGTCGTCTCTCTGAGTGCGTGTTGTCTCTCAGAATGTGTATCTTCTCTCTGAGTGTGTGTCGTCTCTCCACATGACATCTCTCTGAGTGTCCTCTGTTTGAGTGTGTGTTGTCTCTCCAAGTGTCGTCTCTCTGAGTGTGTTGTCTCTCTGAGTGTTGTCTCGCTGAGTGTGTGTTGTCACTCTACGTTTCGTCTCTCTGAATGTTGTCTATCTGAGTGTGTGTTGTCTCTCTGAGTGTCATTTCTCTGAGTGTGTCTTCTCTCTTAGTGTGTGTCATCTCCCTTAGTGTGTGTACTCTCTCTGAGTGTGTGTAGTCTCTCTGAGTGTCATGTCTCTGAGTGTGTGTACTCTCTCTGAGTGTCATGTCTCTGAGTGTGTGTTGTCTCTTTGTGGGTGTCCCCTCTGCCTGAGTGTATATGTTGTCTCTCAGAGTGTTGTCTCTCTGAGTGTGTCGTCTCTCTAAACGTCCTCTGTCTGAGTGCGTGTCCTCTGTCTGAGTGTGTGTTGTCTCTCCGAGGGTTGTCTCTCTGAGTGCCGTCTCTCTAAGTGTGTGTCGTCTCTCTGAGTGTCATCTCTCGGAGTGTGTGTCATCTTTCTGAGTTTTATCTCTCTGTGTGTTTGTCGTCTCTGTGTGTCTTCTGCCTGAATATGTCATCTCTCTGAGTGTGTGTTGTCTTCCTGAGTTTTGTCTCTGTGTGTGTGTTGTCTCTCTGAGTGTGTTGTCTCTCTGAGTATCGTCTCTCTGAGTGTGTGTCCTCTGTCTGAGTGTGTGTCGTCTCTCCGAGTGTCGTCTTTCTGACTATGTGTCATCTCTCTGAGTGTGTTGTCTTTGAGTGTTGTCTTTCTGAGTATGTGTCATCTCTCTGAGTGTGTGTTGTCTCTCAGAGTGCCGTCTCTCTAAATGTGTGTCGTCTCTCTGAGTGTCGTCTCTCTGAGTGTGTGTTGTCTTTCTGAGTATCGTCTCTGTGTGTGTGTGTTGTCTCTCTGAGTGTGTGTCTTCTGCCTGAGTGTGTGTTGTCTCGCCGAGTGCCGTATCTCTAAGTGTGTGCCATCTCTCTGAGTGTTGTCTCTCTGAATGTATGTGTCGTCTTTCAGAGTATCGTTGCTCTGTGTGTGTCGTCTCTCTGGGTGTGTGTCTTCTGTCTGAGTGTGTATTGTCTCTCCGAGTGTCATCTCTCTAAGTGTTTGTCATCTCTCTGAGTGTGTGTCGTCTTTCTGAGTATCGTCTCTGAGTGTGTGTCTTCTGTCTGAGTGTGTGTTGTCTCTCCAAGTGTCATCTCTCTGAGTGTGTGTTGTCTTTCTGACTGTCCTCTGTCTGAATGCGTGTCCTCTATCTGAGTGTGTGTTGGCTCTCCGAGTATTATTTTATGAGTATGTGTCATGTTTCTGAGTGTGTGTTGTCTCTATGAGTGTCGTCTCTCTGCGTGTGTCGTCTCACTGAGTGTGTTTCTTCTGTCTGAATGTGTGTTGTCTCTCCAAGTGTCGTCTCTCTGAGTGTCATCTCTCTGAGCGTGTGTCATCTCTCTGAGTGTGTATTCTCTCTTTGTGTCATCTGTCTGAGTGTGTGTCGTCTGTCAGACTGTGGTCTGGGTGTTGTCTCTCTGAGTGTTGTCTCTGTTAGTGTTGTCTCTGTTTGGTTATTTCTCTGAGTGTGCCGTCTCTCTGAGCATGTGTTGTCTCTCTGAGTGTGTGTCATCTATGATTGTTGTATCTCTGAATGCGTGTTGTCTCCCTTTGTGTTGTCTCTCAGAGTGTGTTGTCTCTCTAAGTGTCATCTCTCCTTGTGTTGTCTCTCTGAGTGTGTCATCTGTCAGATTGTCGTCTGTCGTCTGTCTTTGAATGTCATCTCAGAGTGTTGTCTCTCTGAGTGTATGTCATCTCTCTGAGTGTGTTGTCTCTCTGAGTTTCTCCTCTCAGAGTGTTGGCTCTCTGAGTGTCATCTCTTTGAGTGAGTGTTGTCTCTCTGAGTTTCTTCTCTCAGAGTGTTGGCTCTCTGAGTGTCATCTCTTTGAGTGAGTGTTGTCTCTCTGAGTGTCGTCTCTCTGAGTGAGTGTCGTCTCTCTGAGTGCCGTCTCTTTGAGCGAATGTTGTCTCTCTGAGTGTCATCTCTCTGAGTGAGTGTCATCTCTCTCTAAGTGTCTCGTTCTTCATCTCTCTCGCTGTTATCTCTCTCTGCAGCGTCATGCTTTGTGTCATCTCTCTCTGAGCATTTCTTTGAGCATCATGTCTCTCTCTGTCCTCTCTTTTGGTGTCGTCTCTCTGAGTTGCATCTGGTTATGAATATTGTTTTTTGACCATCACTCTCTCTGTGTCGTCTCTCTCCGTGTGGTCTCTTTGTGTGTCATCTCTCTCTCTGTGTCGTCTCTCTCTGTGTTGTCTCTCTCTGTGTCGTCTCTCTCTGTGTTGTCTCTCTCTGTGTCGTCTCTCTCTGTGTTTTCTCTCTTTGTGTCATCTCTCTCCGTGTGGTCTCTTTGTGTGTCATCTCTCTCTCTGTGTCGTCTCTCTCTGTGTTGTCTCTCTTTCTGTCGTCTCGCTCCGTGTCATCTCTGTGTTGTCTCTCTCTGAGCAACATCCCCTGTGTTCTCTCTTTTGGTGTCGTCTCTGTCTGTGTCATCTCTCTGCGTGTCGTCTCTCTTACTGTTGTCTTGCTCTGTGTAATTTCTCTAAGAATGTTGTTTCTGTGAGCATCATCTCTCTCTTTGTCCTCTCTTTTGGTGTCATCTCTCTCTATCCCTCTCTGTGTCATCTCTCGGAGCATGTCTCGCCTCTTTGTGTATCTTTGTGTTGTGATGCTTATCGGCCAATTACGCTGCCACAGTGCCTCCTCACTTCGGTGCTTGTCTTCTCTCTGAATTCTCTTAGAACCCTGCTTGTATCAGTGTTCTGACTCCTGAAGCTCACACCACCTTTTTAAACGACTGTCTGGCAAAATTTTACTCTAAACTCGACATGCATTTCCCACAATGAGGATCACATGAACACTCCAGCCTTATCATTTAAATAATAAACACGGTGTGTGGTATTGTTACAGTAAAAAATATTGAATTCCTTTAATACCAGAGCAATTTTCCAATGAGTTCAATTTGTGGAGTGTCCGCTGTAGGTGTCCCTGTGAATGAGCCGTTACTATAGAACGATAACGTATTAGAACGAGTGCATTAATATAAACCTGTGAATTCCAGCTGCACTATTGTCAGAGCTTTTATGGAAAATTTTCAGGAAAATTAATCAACACCTTCTGATTGTGTAGAGGACAGAAAGATCAGATTGGACACAAACACACCCATGTCAAACCAGCGTCTTTTCCCCACGCGGGGTGAGACTCGTCTTGCTCGGCTGCTGGAGTGAAACAGGGCTGATAAAGTCCCCGAGTGAAATAACATCTCTAGCGCAGAGTGACGAGTCTGACCCTGGCGCCAGCCGCCTGTCAATCATCTGT
The DNA here is from genome assembly GCF_001660625.3 of Ictalurus punctatus. Taxonomy (NCBI): domain Eukaryota; kingdom Metazoa; phylum Chordata; class Actinopteri; order Siluriformes; family Ictaluridae; genus Ictalurus; species Ictalurus punctatus. The sequence goes on along the minus strand of NC_030417.2, from coordinate 20,741,598 downwards.
GTCGTCATGGCGACGGGTCTCTCCGGAGGGCAGCATCAGTCTACACGCTGTCAACTGGACAGAAATTGTTATCCCGAGAACCAGGCGTCTCATTTGTAGCCTTGACGATACCGAAAACAGATTTCTATCATCACACTTGGAGATACCAGCCACGTGCTGGAGTTAATACGTCAAAGCTGCTCTCGCAAAGTGAAATCCTCAGCTGCTGAGATGTATCTCTCTTCCAAGAGCGTCCACTGTCATCTCACAGCCGGCGTTAATGGTGCTGAAGCAGAAATAAGAGAATTTCTTTTGGTCTAGTGGGAGCTCACCTGTGCGCAGAAATTAGCCGGCCTTTAGAAGTGGTTTCTGTTTAAAATCGGTAATGAGGCGGTAAAACTGACATAAAAATTAACGATTTTTCAATTATGAGGCACTTAAAAAGCAGACACGGTTCAATGAAAATGAGCAGATTTCAGAGCTTGACTGAAATATATTTACTTTATGAATTTTGTTGTTTTTGCAGAGGTGAAGCTGTAATCAGGTTGTATAATAATAATAATTATTATTATAATATTATATAATTATAAAAAAATATATCATTATAATAATATAATATGTGAATGTGATAATAGTGTCTTGAATGAGGTTCACTTCTCTCTAATTCAGTGGATCATTGTTTGACTCTCTGAATCATTTTGGACAGGACTGGGATTCGCTCCTCTCGTGTTTAACACATGAGCGTTTGACTCAGTGCACCGTTTCCATCATTACAGAGATTCACTTCTCATTTAATTCTTAATTATTGTCGCAATACACACGACTTTGTGTTTTTATTAATGAACGATTTAACGTGCTCTGAAACCCTCGATCTGAGAGGGGGAGAAATGAGTTTGTTTTATTTTCTGCATCTGATTCACTTGGATCATTTGGGCTCAATTGAAATCAGCTTGACTGAAATGTATAACTATTTATTTATTTATTTCCTTTTTTTATAGCTGTTACTATATTTTGAAGCTTTTAATGGAGCTTTTAATGCAGGTCAAAGCATGATCAATTCCGGTTGTTGGTTGCAATTGATTATACTCGGAGCGCTCGTTACAAAAAATTGCTTCTTCATAATTTAGTATTATTGAACCTCTTGTCCTGTGTGTACAGATCTCTGTTACAGCATGGACAAATCGCTCCTTTAAACACCAGTCAATAATCGTAACGTGACCTACAACCAGCACGGCTTTATTCCCAACACACTTAAAGACGAGTGTGATGTCTTTCTCTAACTGTATCAATACGTCTGTGTTTAAAAAGCTGTCATTACACAGTGTTTTCTTTGTGTGTGTGTGTGTGTGTGTGTGTGTGTGTGTGTGTGTGTGTGTGTGTGTGTGTGCGCGCTAGTCTCCTCCATCCTATTAAAGGTGTTAATATGTTCTGGTGTTAAAAGACAAGAGAGAGACTCTCACAGACACTGTCAGAGTTAAAGAAGACCAGGAAACAGAGATGATGATGCAATCATTTAAAAAACTGAGATCATGAAAAAGAGCAAAAGAACATCAAAATCAGAGGAGATGCAGACAATAATACATAGAGCTCATTTCTCCTTTATTCCTCAGTTTTCTCAGAACTTTAACTTTTAAATCTTTCACTCTTTAGAATGTAAACTCGTCTGGATGTATATATACAGTGCCCTTCGCTAATATTGGCACCCTTGGTAAATTGTTAACCTTAATTGGGATTGTTTAACCTTTTGATCTTTTGTTAAAAAAAAAGAAAAAAAAATCATAAAAAAAAACTCTGCTCTCATGGATATCAAACAATTGCAAACAAAAAACAGGTTTATCAAAAAAAAAAAAAAAGAATGATCTTTGTTGAATATAGGTGTGCAACAATTATTGGCACCCTTTTAGTTAATACTTTGTGCTACCTCCCTATAATGTCTTCTCCTATAATGCCTGATCAGGTTGGAGAATACAAGGGATCTGAGACCATGCCTCCATACAGAACCTTTCCAGATCCTTCAAATTTCAAGGTCCACGCTGGTGGATTCTCCTCTCAGTTCACCCCACAGGTTTTCTATGCATTCTAAGTCAGGGTACTAGGGTGGCCATAGCAGGACCTTGATTTTGTGGTCAATAATCCATTTTTGTGTTGATTTTGATGTATGTTTTGGATCATTTTCCTGCCAGAAGATCCAACCAGGGTTAGGGTTAGGGTTATGCTCATTTTAAACTGTCTGGCAGAGGCGGTCATGTGTTTTTGAAAGTTCTTAGACAATATATACAGTTTCACCAGACAGATTTTTTAAGTGCATTATTGTTATTATTATTATTATTATTATTATTATTATTATTATTATACAACCTTAATATCACTGTTATTCTATAAATCTTCAAAAGGCGCAGTTATAATGTTCTCTAAACAAGACATGACTAAATAAACCGTGTGGTGAATAAAGCATCCGTTCAGATTGGATGTGTGTGCGAACCTCTTTTCTGTCTTCTCCTTCTCTCTAATGATTAATCTCAATAATACTCTGTTTTACTCATGAATCCTAATTACGTCCTCCTCAGCGTGCCACCTCTCTTGCTGATCACTGTGTTTTTCTATCACACATGCGATTTTTTCCTCCAGCCTGCAGCAGGAGAAGCTCATCACATCACTGTCACATCTCATTTATTCATTTATCAGACAGATTTATTTTCACCGTGCTCAGGAACTCGATCGCGCCTCTCTCTCGGTGCGTTTATAAAACATTCGTATAATCGGATGTCATCACAAATTTAACAGATATGCTCTTTTAAAGTGATTAGCTCTGTAGACACTTTAGTGTACACTTTAGTCATTCCTGATGAAGGACTTTTAATCAGTGCAGAACGACATGTTAAGTCATGAGTCATGAGTGAGTCATTTGGGTGATTACCGAGATTTGCGACTCTCTCATTCAGAGGATCAGTGTTTGACTCAGTGAATCATTTTGGTTGTGCCTGAGATTCACTCAGTATTTACTATCATAATAGTTTAATATTATATGTATTAAAGCTTGGCACTGCATAAAGTGATGCTTATAAGCATTTGTTAATTGTTGAAGTCAGAATAATCAATGATTTGTTCATAACTACTAATTATGTATTAAGTAAGCAAGGACACAGGATACGGTTATAGGAAAATAATGTCAAAGCGGAATGAAGTGTCGTATTCCTTTTACACCACAGCAGCTTGCCAGCAATTACAATTTTATGACACTTTGCACCTTCTTCACTGTTTGTAGTCACATTTAACATCAGTGAAAAGAGTTCATTTCTGTTGTCACTTACGTTATAGTAGCTATAAGCAGTTGTTCCCTCACCAGCCTCTCTTTATTCTCTCTCGTGAAGTTAATAAGAAACCACAAAGAAGTGTAAACTCCTCTGCCCTGAAGATGACGGAAAATTTGTAACAAAAGTTACAGTTTTACCTCTGACTGTTACAAAGTGCTGACACTGGAGACTCCTTCCATAAACTTACAGTCTTTTTGCAGAAAACTTCACCATATCAACAGTTTTTACAATCGGTTTATCAGTGGAGTGTGCGCTGTACATGTGCCTGTGAATGAGATGTTACTATAGAAACGATAATGTATTCATAATGAAAGCGTGTATTAATATAAACCTGTGAGTTGCAGCTGTACTACTGTCAGAGCTACTGTTATAGAAAATTCATCAATGGCTTCTGATTGGAGAACTGGAGCACTGCGGTGTTAATGAAAGTTCTATCACTTTTTGATCCTGAGCTTAGGTTTGTGTCTGTGTGGGGTTCCTCTGGGTTTTCCGGTTTTCCCAAAAACCTTCCAGTAGGTATGTGAATGTATGTGACATCCCATCCAGGGTTTTTTCCTGTGTTACACTCAGTGGTCCCAGGATAGACTCCAGATCCACTGCCACCCTGACCCAGATACAGCGCTTACTGAAGATTAATAAATACGTGATGAGAATAATTATTGAATTTAAAACGTTTTGGTGTGTGACTCAGTGCAGGTTGTGTTTAGATTCTGCACTTCCTGCTGGTCGTCTCATGCTTTGCTGCTTTCTTTATTCAGGTGTTGAATAAGAGTCATTGTAGTGCAGTCTGCTGATATGCGTGTGCCATATGCCGTGTGTTATGGATTCAAAAGCTGCTTTTGTCCTGAACTGCATGAAAACCTAATAGATGTCAAGGAGCGAGATAGAACAAGCTGGAGCACCTCTCTAGCTCGTCTGGCATAATGCTGACTGTTACCGCACACTAAATAAGCACACACACACAAACAGAAGCTCACTATTCGACGGATTTTAGGTTTTTCCTACATACTGACTTGTTTCTTTTTCCAGCTGATGATTTAGATCTATTTTAAGTTAGCTGAATAATAATTACAGAGTGATGGGGGTGAAAAGTGACTTGGCTGCTCGGCAGTGTTTAGTGTTTCTCTGTCTGCCCTGCACACACTTCTGCTTCCTCCTGTTATCCCAACATCACCATCCGGGACAGATTCAGAATATTTAGCGTTATACTTATTGTTTACATGTATACCATGTAGTTTCCTCCTCTGACTCATTTATCTCCATCCTTAAAAATCTAGATGCAGTGTTTTACACACACACACACACACACACACACACATACACACAGACACACAATTCATGTTATCATAACTAAATGATACATTTACAGTTGTAATCAAAATTTCCAGTGATGCTCCAGGGCTGCTTTGCATCTTTTGGCACACCTGCAGTGTGTGGAAGGCAAGATGGGTTCATTGAAGTATCAGGAAATCCTAGGAGAAACCGTCACGCTGTCTGTGAGGAAGCTGAAGCTTGGGCATAGCTGGACCTTCCAACAGGACAATGATCCCAAGCATACCTCAAATTCCACCAAGGTTTGGTTGCAGAAGAAATCCTGGAAGATTCTACAGGGCCATCACAGTCACCTGACTTGAACCCCATAGAAAATCTCTGGTGGGATTTGAAGAAGGTGGTTGCAGCACGTAAACTCAAGAATATTACGGAACTGGAGCCCATTGCTCATGAGGAATGGGTTAAGATTCCCCAATAAGCTGGTGTCTGGCTATGCATCTCATTTGCAGCAGGTCATAATAACAAAAGGGTGCTGTACTAAATACTAAAGATGCTTGCCATGAAGGGGTTGAATAAATTTGAAAATGGAGAAATCATTATAAGTTGCATTTTCAGTTGATTTTGGGGAAACCACTTGAAGCATTCTTTGTGTTCAAATATTTTAATTGCTTTTGTTCGATTTGTTCATTACAAACAGCTGAAAGTCTGTAAATTTAGACAGTAAACCTGATTTGCAATGGGGGTTGAATAATTTTGATTACAACTGTAGTTCCTGGCTTGTAAAAGGAGCACAGTCAGAAATTATGACATGGAAAATTGAACAACCAACAATAACAAGAGTTTATACTTAATACATGAGCAGAGAGTGTAATTTATTATTTTATTGTTTTATTAGCAGGAAAAGGTCATGGTTATGGAATACTGAAATGCACAGAACACTGAAGTGTATATAATACTGATGTGTAGTTGAGACTGGCATGTAGGGAATGCTGGAGCATATGGTATACTGATTTCTATGGATTATGGAGTGTAGGCAATATTGGAGTGTAAGGAATACTGGAGTGTATGGAATGCTGGAATGTAGGGAATACTGGATTGTATGGAATAGTGGAGTGTAGGGAATAGTGCTGTGTAAGGAATACTGATCTGTAGGGAATATTAATGTATAGGGAATACTGGAGCATAGGGAAAACTGGGAATACTGCATTTTCCTAAATGTAATTTATTCTCTATATTCTGTTCTCTATATGTAACTATGTTCACATCACACTTTCTTCTCCTTCAGGTTGCTACAGCGTCACGATGACCTCAGAGGAGGGTCCCGGACCACTGGCCGTGGGTCAGATGGGAGCTGGGCTGTGTGAGGACTATGACTCCATCCAAGGGGATGACATCATTGAGCAGGTGGGGCCAGGTGATGATGTCAGCAATGACCTCAGCACATTGGTGGTGCCTTTTCCGGAGCTGGCTCCTGTGGTCTTCTTCTGCCTGAAGCAGACCACATGTCCTCGCAACTGGTGCATCCGCATGGTGTCCAGCCCATATCCTTCATCTGCTGCCATGTGAGGTCACTTTACGCAAAGCATTGTGGGAAAAAGATCACAGCTGTGGTCATCTTCTGAGAATGGTGGTCATGTTTCATCTGCTGAGATCAATGATCTGTTGTGGTAGGAAGGACAGCTGCACAGAGATGTTTGATGGTTCTTTGAAAGAAAGATGGTGATTTGTTCTCCAAGCTAATGCTAATAGTGATCCTTCTTTGATCATTCTTATAACTTTTAATAGTTGAAGTGACGTTGCTTTTTCGAAATTTGCCCATGGCTAATTGTCTAAGTTAACTGCTAATAATGGAGATCTTTGATTCTTCGGCTTTTCTAAGAAGGCAGTTTGTGGTTTCCTCTAAGCACAGTGTTAGAATTTTGATGGTGTTCAGTGCTACTAGAAAATCTGTCCTTTTGGTAGTTCCTTTCAGAAAAGTGGCTCTAATTTAAAGTTTATACTTGTGGTATGTTTAAATTGTAAGAAATTTGTTTGTGGCTAATTGTCTGGAGTCTGAGGTGATCGTTGATGGTGCTTTTAATAAAGTTGTTTATGTTTTGTGCAGTGGTTTATCTCTTTAAGGTGGAGAGTTTCAGCCTTCAAAGCTCATGGTAATGATGGTCTTTTGTTGTTGTTTTTAAGAAATTGTGTCTACAAGCTAATGCTAAAAGTTGTGGTGATCCGAGGTGCTTTTAACACCTTAAACTTCCAAGGGTGCTCCGTCATTGAGGAATTTTAGATGAAACTTTTAGATGAATAACTGAATAATAAACTAGTATTTTTAGAAAGCTGGATATGAAATGTGGCTGTTTAAGCTCATTCTAAACGATTTAGTGATTTGCTACGAAGTTCTAAAGACGCTTGCACATTGTTCGCCCTCTGTAATAGTTTTTAAAAACTTTAATAGTTGATGTGATCTTTCGAACTTTCGAGGTTGCGTCCTAGTGGTTAATCTTCTAAGTTAATGCTAATACTCGGGATGTTTTTAAGAAAGTTGTTTTAAGTCAAAACATTTAAACTGTACAATATACTGTAGAAGCACATAAAATACACTATATTTGGAACCAATCACGCAAAAGGGGCCAAATGTCATCGTATTGTCTGATTATCATGTCTTAGTTACTGTTTTATTTTTCTGAATCATATTTTCACTTCATAATGAGTAACAAAATGACCTTCTTCTCTTCATTCTCATGGATCTCTGCTCAATGTGGAACAGTAATTTGGTCTTTATGTATATTTAATTGTCTATTAGCAATAAAATGTGAAAACCTTGTAGACCCACAGTATGAATAAGTTTAAATACAATTTAAATAGACATTAATAGTTGTGCTTTGTTGCTAGTTCTTTAAATCACAGCGGTGGACCAACTTCTGATAGATTTCGAGCCATTTCACACTGCTGTTACAGAACTCTTGCTCCAGTAAAACTATAGTTATTCATTTTCGAGCCAAATCTTCACCAATCTCCTCACTCTCATGGTGTCTCTAACCGCCGTTCCACCTGATCAACTTATATTCTTTCCAATTTGCTCATGAGCTCTAGATGCTTTTCTATCGTACACAGGCCTACAGAGAGCCTTCTCACTTTCTTTACCGATTTTTTCCCCACCCATGCAGCGCCTTGTTTTCATGATTTATGAACTCTGTGCTGGTACAAGGGCAGAAAATATATATTTCTGAGCCGCTAAACTAGAGGGCTACATCAGAAGCCCTATTAGCATACTGCTCGCATGACAGATTGCTAGCATACTTAGCATATTCGGTAGAAAAATGCCAATTAGGATTGTGTGTTTTGAAAACTGCATTAGTTTGCTTATAAATTAAACATGCAGGTTTTGTTTCAACATATGTGCAAAAATAATTCGCAGAACCGTTTCTTTCCGTTCTGTTTTTCCAGTGTTCTCATGTTTGGAAGCTGGTGAGCCAAATTCTTCATCTGCACGAACCTTATTTAAAGCTAATACCAAAAGTTGAGCTGATATTTTAAAACTTTTAAAGGTTTTCTGACGTGAAAGTTAATAGTATATGATATAGTATATATCATATACTATATCTTATAGTACAGTATATAGGAGATTCAATTCAATTTTATTTGTATAGTGCTTTTTACAATGGACATTTTCTCAAAGCAGCTTTACAGAAACATATAAACACAGGATACAGATTTTAAGTGTGTGAATTTATCTCTATTGAGCGAGCCGGTGGCGATGGTGGCAAGGAAAAACTCCCTAAGATGATATGAGGAAGAAACCTTGAGAGGAATCAGACTCAGAAGGAAGCCCATCCTCATCTGGGTAACAACAGATAGTGTGAAAGTAAAAGAAAGTTCATTATAGTTTTTACATGAAGTCTTTGTTGAACTGATCCACTGTTCACTAAAGTAGACCCGAGTGCAAAACTGCATGTGGTAATTGCAGTCCTAAGACCATAGCAGCAACCGTAGTCCCAGCAACCACAGTGAGAATGTTCATCTGGAACTGAGATCCAAAACTATTTCATGGTACTTCAAATGGTACCATCCTAATCAATCTCCAGGCTGTAGCCTCCAGTTGATGAGAGCTCCATCCAGTGGTAAGGCATCAGGATGGCTCAGGCAGTTCCGGAGAGCAGAAAGGGTCAGGATCACTGGCATCTCCATAAAATCATGTGTGGTTTGACAGAAGGAGAGAAGGAGAGGGACGTAAAGAGAGGGAGAGATTGTTAGGTAAGACTGTGTATTCCACTAATGGTAAGCTTGAGTAAACAAAAACGTTTTCAGCCTAGATTTAAACACTGAGACTGTGTCTGAGTCCTGAACACTAATTGGAAGGCTGTTCCATAACTGTGGGGCTTTGTAAGGAGATACAGTATATGATGAAGGCTGTGAGTGTATTTAAAACATCAACACAACTGCACTGTGCTTTATTCCTGTAATGTGTGTTTATACAGTGAAACATTTACCACAATAGCATTTCTATAAAAACATGTCTGTTTAAATAAGCATTGAAAGATGTTTGTGAGTTGTCATAAAGGGCTCATGAATGTTTTATGTAGCTCTATGAATACTACTCTTAGCTAAAGTTGTAGCGAATGGTGTACACAGTGGTAGTGTTACAGAAATTTAAAAGTGCATAACAGAGTCATTCTTCTGTGTGTGTGTGTGTTGACTTTTTATGACTCCCTTTAAAAGTTTAAAGCTTTTTATTTCTGTGTAGCATCGTGTCTGAGTCTTCGAGACTCTTGCTCCTATAAGACTAAATCAGATTTGGTGTCTCGCCGCTGGTTCGAACGACTCAGTCGTTTACTCTGAGCTTAGCCGGAAAGCTCTTTATGGGAGATGTGATGAAGCCGTGTAGATGTCATCATCGCTGTTCATGCTGGAGTTACTCAGCACGCTAATGACACGCAGTGTGAGTGGGAAATGTGCACATGGTAGCACTTTGTGTGTTCATGTGACAAACTGCACACACACAGTCACACAGGAAGCTGCAGCACTCTTCTTACTATGTGGTGTGTGTGGGTGTGTGTGTGTGTGTGTGTAAAGGACATGGAGAACCTGTGATGTATTATGTAATGGTTAAAAGTGATGCGTTTCCTCCTGAACTCAATGTACCATGATGTTTAAAAGCGTCTGGAATGCTGGAGCTGAGTGTTTATTCATGTAGAGATGTGACATAGCGCAGATATAATTTAGTGACATCACTGCATACACTATTTGGAGGGGATGGCTTAGAGACACAACCGAAACATAAACGCATGGTGATTGTTGCCATGGTAACTATAACATGTGACAATGCACCGTAAAGCGTGGTGTTGCGCAAAGATGTTTCGAGAACATAATTCTGAGGTTATTCATTTCATATCAACAATAAAAGAAAAAAAAACAAAAAAAAAAAACAGAAAATGACACCAAACATGATTTTATTTCTTTTGCCATTTTCTTGTGTATATAAAAATATACATGTGCTCCACTCACTATTACATGCGTGCACAGATAGTTTAAGTTTCAGTTTCCAGATTGATTTTTTCTTAAGGAAGAAAAGTCATGCTCATGTTGCAATCATTTAGTTATTTCCCTTTCAGAAAAAAAATGCTAATTTTTGAGTGGAAATGTACATTTTATTTTTTTCAGTTATGTCGCTTTATTTTGTTTATTTTGCAAAGGTCCTTTCAGGAGAGCTGTACAACGGCACCATGAACTCGAATTCACGGATTTGTTTTCTCTTTTCTGCTTACTGTTACATTGTCATTTCAAATACATATAACACGTAAATGGCTAGTGGGCGGAGCTTGTCTGCAGCTGAAGCTGATTCATTTCATAGTTTATGCAACAGATGCATTCATTCCCTGTGCTCCAATAAAATCTTGAGTGTGTGTGTGTGTGATATTGTTTGTGTGTGTGTGTGTGTGTGCTTGATATAAAAGAAGGTACTCGGTCACCTTCAGTGCTGATTATCATGCTGCATGAACATCACGCTGTTCCCCTGCAGAACAGCAGACATGACAAAAGCGCATCATCTCACAGGCATAATAACACCTGAACCTTTGACTCAGGGTAGATTAGCGGAGATTAGAAACCCTCACGGCTCTCACGTCCACTTACAGCTCTCATTTCAGGCTCTGACCCTCTCTCAGTTTTCTCTCGGAGAGTGAGTGAAGAATAAAAGCGCTGCAAATGTCAATTACGGCCTTAAACGTTTTTTTCCCCCTCACACACTCAGGGTAGAATAAAACTTTCAGTGTATAATAATAATCACCCCGGTGCTACAGGGTTAGTGTTTTTTATGCACATCACATTTTCTTCTTCCCACTTAGCATTTTTACTCCTATTGACGTAAAATGACAGAATAATCCAGTATTCGTGATTATTAATCTGTTTTGTTTATGACTTTTTTCTCTCGTGTTGCTTCATGTTTATGCAACTCTTATGATGCTACTATACTATACGTCACCATGTCACTGAAGGATTTGGGTTTATATAAGAGATGGTAAAAGAAACTATAATTTCGATGATTTTTCCCTTGTCGAGGCTGTGTAACCATGGTAATGCTGTGTTCATTTATTATGGGATGTACTGTGTCCCAGGCCCAATATAGTTAGTCTTTAAAGAAAGGTATAATGTTTTTTAATGTTTGTACCCACCTTTTTCTCATTTCCCCACCCTTTTCTTCCTCTCAGGTTCAGTTACTCGCCAAGCATTGAAGAGAAACTCGCTGTTTTGTGATTTCTGTCGCAGCATGTTAAAGTAATTAGACTCCCATCTCTCTCTCTCTCTCTCTCTCTCTCTCTCTCTCTCTCTCTCTTCCCCCTATTTCTCTATCTCTGTATCTTTATTCTCCATCTCACTCTCTCTGTCTATTTCTATCTCTTTCTCACATTCTGTGTCACTCGACTATTCACACTCACACATTAGCATTAGCATCGTCTCCAGCAGACATTGACCTTCTTAATAATTTACTGAGGCTGTTGTGAGTCACATGACCACACAGTGTCATTAGCGACGTCTCCACAGGACGACATTCATAATTAAAATGAAGCGTGAAGAACCTCACACGATTCTTCTCCTTATCTGTTCTATTGCTAGAACCTGCACCTGCACACACACACACACACACACGATAGTGATTAATGATCGCTCGCTGACTGGGAATTAAATATGCTAATTTTAAACGGACATTTGGAATTAAAAGTACAAATTAATACAGTTCATATGAACAAATTTTTTTTTTGCTGATTTGGACAGAAAATTTGTTACATTAAATTGTATTCTATTCATTTATTTATTTTCAGGTGTGTATAAGATGAGTCTTTATTGATCACATATACATAGTGAAATTATTCTTTCTTCACATATCCCAGCATGTTAGGGTCAGAGTGCAGGGTCAGCCATGATATGATGCCCCTAGAGCAGAGAGGGTTAAGGGCTTTGCTCAAGGGCCCAACAGTTGCAGCTTGGTAGTGCTGGGTCTTGAACCTCTGATCAGTAACCCAGAGCCTTAACCACTAAGCCACCACTACCCACAAGATACTGGTTGATCATATGGTTTATGAGTCAGGGTCTGTAGCAATATTTAATGCTTTATCAATTTTATCAAGACAATTTTTAGTATTTCATCATCACAACCTGTAATGCTGTTATCAGATTAACCACATAATCCAACTCATTACAGTAGAAATGTGTGTGTGTGTGTGTGTGTGTGTGTGTGTGTGTGTGTGTGTGTGTGTGTGTGTGTGTTTGGAACTCTGGTTCCGCACACAAGCAATAACTATTACAGTTTCCTCCTCCATCTAGCTTTAAATTTATGTGAATGACAGAAGCCACACTCCAGACTGACTCTTATTGGATATTCTGACATTGTTCTGTCGGAATCTTCATCCTAAAAAGAGTATTTTCATGGACACTATGTGTGCTGTTCATTAACTCATCATTCTCGTCAGTCTGTTGAACATTTACTGAATCTGTAGCTCTGCTGCAGCTTTTAGACCCGTTCCATGTTTCCTCTGTTTTCTATTTCCTGCTAAGGTCCTCAATTTTAAGCGATTCCTGAAGAGCTTAGCGCAAACGTGATATTTATAGAGTTGGGAAACGTAAAGCCGAGCTCCAGACGACCTTTCATTAATGTCCACACCTCGCAGGTGTTTCAGGAACTCGGAGTGAACTCAAATTGCCTTCGTTCCAACAAAACAACTCGTGTTCTTTCACATCCAGCGCCAATTCTCATGCTTTATTTGTGACAGGTTGTGGCCTGAATGTGTAAACACACACACACACACACACATAGGGTTCAAGGTGGAGTGCTCAATCTGTGGCTGTTTTATGGCCTTTTCAGCTGGTGGTGTTTGGACAGTAGTTTGAACAGATTGCTTTTCTAAAAAACACTGATGCTTAAACATCTACACACCTGTTGTTAGACAATTCGTCCTCTTTCTGTCTCTCTGTATATGTGTTTCTCCACCTTTTTTCAGGTACTCCGCTGTTTGGTATGCTCGCCATGTCCGCTTGCCTGAATGAGTTTTTGAAAATGGCTTTTTAAATGCCGGAGTTTATATCTGTTGAGAATAAGAATGGGCTTTAAAGACTGGCCATTAAGAATGAATTGTGCGTGTACCGTCTCGGTTTAAATGGGCTTATAAAAGGCCAGAAGGTTTCTATTAGATCCGCTTTGATGTAAATTGAGGTTTAGAATGATTCTTCTCAAAGAACATTCTTCCACTTTCTCTCTTTTGGCTGGAATTAAATCAAACAAACGGGTCAGAGAACAGACTCAAACCTGTTGCAGGTTGATTTTATTACAATATTCAAAACTAAACAAAAGGACTGCAGAGTGGCCTGTAAGCCTGAGATATATTCCCTTTGTAATGGCATTTAACTAGAATTAAAAAAAGACATATCTGTGAAGAAAATTTGTACCTTAAAACCCCAGTATAGTACATTATAACAAGTGTGCGACCAGTGGACAGGTGTTCACAGTAACACAAGCTTCCTCCAACATGTTAACATGACCTCACACGTGTCCATGATTGGCTGGTGTTACTGTAATTGACATGACAGTAGACGATGAGTTAGCCACTGTTACTAGCAACTACTATATCTATCTATCTATCTATCTATCTATCTATCTATATATATATATATATATATATATGTGTGTGTGTGAGAGAGAGAGAGAGAGAGAGAGAGAGAGACAGATAAAGACTAGCTAAAGCTATTGTAACGTTAAAACTTCAAGCTAACGTTAACTGTACTATATGAATAATTCCATAAATAATACCTGAAATAGAACTCAAATTCCATCTCTGTCTTACTGAACTTCACATGACCCGAATATTAAGTAGGGAAAATAAACAGTAATAAAGTTTAAACGTATCTAACCAGCAGCTATAACCCTGTCATAACTCACACAGCATGTTGTCGCGTCCTAATGTAAGTGTCATAATAAACTTAGGACAATAGAAATGTCACCGTCATATCACAGCAAACCGGCACCTCCATTTCCCAGGAATACACCACCAACTACAAACATGGCCGAAGAGGACTACACTTCCCACACACACACACACACACACACACACACACACACACACACACGTTCACCTTCTCCGGAGTTCTAATCAGAGACACCTGTTCCCATTTACACTCACAATCACACCACATTTAAAAGAGACTGTTTAAACACTATGTCTTTGCGAAGTTGTAACGTTACCTTGCGAGGAGACAAGTGCGGGCAGAGCAGCAGCAGGGAGATGCGGAATTCACCGGCGTGAGAAGTCTGTGACGACTGACACTGTCCAGTTAATGTAGCGTAAACAATCCAAAAGGGGTAATCCAGAGAATCCGTGAACCAGGGAAATCCGATACGTAAACAAAAAACTTGGTAGAACGACAGCGTTGAAGATACCGAGCATTTACTTGGCGCCGAGCTGTCCTTAACGAGGTCTTATATAACCTTGGGCGAAGCACAGGTGTTCGCAATCAGTACTCTGGTGAACTCCAGCGCAGGCGCGGCTGGGAAGTGTAGTTCTCGTCGGCGCTGCAGCCGCGAGTTTGCTGTGGCGTAACAGAAGTATACGCGCAGTTGCCTTGTTTCTGTCATTACCCAAGCTTTATATCGTGTATGTTTATTCTGGTTTTTTGACTTTGCTTATGTTTATTACTTCGTCTCTTTGCCCTGCCCTGTTTGTGCTCTTTACATGATCGCCTGAACTCTGCATGTTCATGATTACTGTCTTCTGCCTTATCCTTTGGACTTGTTGTATTAAAATGCCATACCTGCATTTGCTTCTGTCTGTGCCTCCATTATGTGACACACGAGTTACCAAAAATTTGCAATATACTATAGACTTCCTGTCAGCGGAGGCCTGCTGAAATAAGCATTTATAAATCTTTATATAGCCTTTATTTTGAAAAGAGCTTATGTTGGTTTCGTGTAACCCTTAAGCTATTGAATAATCTGGTATTACTGATCTGTCCATAACACCGTCGTGTTTTTTTTTTTTTTTTAATTTTTAAATGACCTTGGTGTAGTCTGGTGTTGTGTTGACTTACTGTATGGAAACGTACTGATGCCTCTAGGAATACGTTTTTATGTCAGGAAGAGCTTATGTAGGTATCATGTAGCCCTTAAGTAATGTGTGAAGACTGCGCTGATAGTATTGGTTTGTGGTCATTTAAAATGTTTACATCACTTGACTCAGGTGTCACATGGACTATATATCGGAATTGACCAAATCAGATCTGATGCCTCCTGGAAAACGCCTCTTTACTTTAGGAAGAGGTTACGTAGGCTTAACGTACTGTAGCACTTAAGTAGAGTTAATGACTGTTTTGCTAATCTGGTCTTTGCATGATGTTTATGATCACGTGACACTACTGTTATGTCACCTTGTCATACTGACACTTTATGAAGGTTTCATGCAGCCCTATGAGCACTGCTCTTGATTAAAGTGTTACTGACTGGTATGCATAAGGTATTTTGTTGAAGTACACTTCCTGTTTGTGATAAAGTGCTATTGAAAGAGAATAAATATGCATATGAATGTTTTTCCTGTACATGTTCAGGGTTTAAATGAAAATGCAGGAGAGAATTGAGCGCATATGAGCAGAACCATGACAGCCGGAAGGATTAGGAATATCTCTCATTAGCAGGTAGAGGAAAGCTGAGACGGGCAGAAAAGGAGAAAAAAGGCATAGTGTGTGTGTGTGTGTGTGTGTGTGTGTGTGTGTGTGTGTGTGTGTGTGTGTGTGTTAGGTTTGGGAAGTGTGATTGGGAGTCACATGTGGCAGGTGAGGGTGTGTGGGAGCTCCAGGTCAGGACTGCTCATGTCAATAGACAGGTAGGAGGACCGGTGCTGCCCTAATTACCCTGCTGTGGTGCTGGACCAAACCTTGAAACAGCACAATGCAGGGTGGGTGGGGGATCTATACTCCCAGAAGAGATGAGATGAAAAAGAGAGATGCAGTATATAATAAAGAAAGGCCATTTCTGCAGCCTTTCACCTGGAACAGAGCCGAGTCACAGGTTCACTCGTCACTCCACACTCACACAAACACATACACACGGTGTGAAAGCAGCAGCTGACCCCTGGGACGAGGCTAAAATGGCAGCGCTTTGTCACTGTCAGCGGGTCCAGACTCCCCTCTGCGGTATAGTACTCCAGAACCATCACACCACGCTGCCTATTCTGCTTAGAGAATAAATTTGTGTGTATTGTGTGTGGATATGTGTGTGTGTGTGTAAAGGTGCAACACCATGCTTGGCTCGTTTCCAAGCTGACTTAATTAATGCGTGACGAATAGATTCTTGTATGTACGTGTAAAAATAAATGCAGCTTGTTAGATGAAAAAAATCCACGGAAAAGTAATTACACGGTGCGTTCATGCATATGGAGAAGAACACATCCATATCAATCGTACACACACGTGTAAATAAAAGTCTGCAAAGTAAATTGAGTCGACAGTTGTGCTGAGAGCGTTAGCCACTTGCAGACGCCCCACTCTTCCCCCTGAGCAACAGGAAACTTTCACAGAGCTGCGTCCTGACCTTTTAAATTCATGGATTACAGCAACGTTCTCAGAATACCAGCTGAACGCTGCCCAAGGTTGTTTATGTAAATGTATACGTAAACTTGAGGATAATCACACATGACTGTTTCCCAAATTTCACACAATCCTTTTGGACGCACTGTTTCCAGCCCTTCCAGGATTCACACAGTCTCATTGCAATCCCAGCATTCCTGCTGGACCCACTGTGCTTGGCAGTTCCAGTCTTCCCACAGTATCTATCAATCCCAGCATTCTCACTGACCCAATTCTTTTCCGTATTTCCAGTATTCCCACAGTCTCCAGTAATCCTAGCATCCTCATTCTTCTGCACTCCCATTATTCCTATTGTTCCACTCTGCCTAAGAAATCCGAGCAGTCCCTTTAATCCCACTGTCTCCAGCAATACTAGCATCCGTACTACTCCAAATATTTTCTGCACTTTAAGTGTTCTCATTGCTTGCCCCCCCCCCCCCCCCCCCCCCCCGTTTATCAATCCCAGCATTCCGACTGACTATACTGTGACCATCTATTCCAGCATTCCTGCCGCTTCTGTTGTCTACCCCCTTTTCCCCCCAGGTGTTAAAGTAAATGCCACACAAAACATGCACAGTGCTCTGTGTTGACCTTTTAAATTCTGAGATCACAGCAAAGATCTCTGAACAGACTAATGCTGCTCAAAGGTTATTCATGTAACTGTATATGTATCCTTATGGAGAATCACAGTCTCCATTAATCCCAGCATTCCCACAGGTTTCAAAATCTGTTCCTAGGATCTTCACAATGCCTACCGCAATCCTAGCATTCTCACTGGTTCCAATATCTTCTAGAATTGCAGCATTTTGGCAAATCATTACCAGCATGCTCACTTCTTTCACAGTCTCTAGCAAGTTCTGAGTTTTAATGGCATGGCTCAAAGTAAACTTTTCTTAACACCGGATTAATGTATTCCTCGATCCCAAAATTGCTGGTAGCACAACTATGTTCGGTAGTTACAGCATTCCTACTGTCACACTGTCTCATGCAATTCCAGCATTCCTCGGATACAAATATCCCCAGCAATCCCAACATTGCTCCTAATGCTCCTGATGTCTCCAGAGATCCCAGTGTTCCTGTCTTCCCAGTGTCTCCTGCATTCCCAGCATTCCAGCTGCTCTGTAATAACACCTATAATAAATGCAGAGGGATGGGTAATAATCTTTTTTTTAAAATGCTGAAATCATACAGTGTAATCTGTATGAATCTAAAAATCTAAAAACTGAAATCATTCCCGAGTTGTTGAAGGCGTCTGGTGTCAGCGTGTCGCTGCAGCATTCGATCTCAGTGAGCCGTGCTGCTAAAACTGTAGCGCAGTGACTCACTGCAGTGAATGCAGTAATACATCATGCCTGCTCCTCAGTCTGATCTCAGTCTTCAGTGATGTTCACGATGGCTTCCCGACACACCCTGTTTAAAATAAGTGAGGGATGTGAAGCGCCTGAAATGATGACACTGGCTGACTCCATTTTGACTCCTTAAAGTTTTATACAAATATTACATATCTCTTATATCTGTGAAGACACAAAGTTCCAGTACATCAGCTCGAGGTTTGATCACGGTAATCTTTTCTTCACTTCCTCTCTTAATAAGAGCTGACGCCATAATTCAGTTCAATTGTGTTTTAAGGCAGAGAGCTGCCACACAGCTACACTTCATCATCATGTTTCCTTTCGGCCAATTTCCCAGACAAATCTCAGAGAGAGAGAGAGCGAGAGAGAGAAGGAGGGAGGAATGTTCTCCAGAGAGATCCACATGCATTTCCCTGGATAATATCGGATAGCAAACAGCAGCATCTGTCTCTCCAATATTGTTCTTTTTCATTTCTGGGAGGAGTTCCAGGAGATTCTGCATTATGCAGCAAGCTGTTTCCATTTGTAACGTTTGTGTTTTTGTCTCATTTTTAAACGTATTTACTCGGATTTACTCCTCGGATTTACTTTGTAATATTGCATACCGTAAATTGAATCCCGTCTGCGGTTCCTAGACTGGAATTTCGTTTAAGGATGAAATTGCATTTGATTCAGACGCTGCAGTCTTTCAGACCGTTGGATAAGAGACGAGTTTGTGCATCACTCTGTGACGCACCTATAACTGAATTCCTGGCGAGATATATCTCCGTAATCGATAGCGGTCATTCCGGAGCTTTACACTTTTATGTAACACCATTATGGATAGATGTTTATATCCATTGGATATTCAGTTATCCAAGATGCGATCTGGTGCTAACATACACTTAATCAAATAGGGTCACATTATAGAGTCTACTAAGGAAGAAAAAGTGGGAACCTGATACAGTTCATATACACATACTTTCCTTTCCATATTTTCATTTCAATCATATAAAATGTATTTCTGTCATCTATTGATATGACACCAAGGAGCTGAGACACAATTGTCTCATTTATATTTATGTATTTTTATATTAAATTAGTCATTTAACAGCATTGATTTTTATCCTCAATGCCACATCTTTGCTTTCACACCTCATTGTGTTTGATTAGCTCTCAGTGTTTGTGTATTTAATATGCAAATCAATAGACACCTTACATTACACTCTGCAGCACTGGCATGTTCTTCTAAACAGATATAAATGAAAGTGATTAAAACAAGCACAATAAAGGAAGAAGAAAGCAAATACCAAATACCAAAACACAACAAACCTATTTGATGAGCAGGTGGAATTTTATGCACATTAGGGATGCTTTACAAACTTTTTTTATTTTGCAGCCAGGGATCCTTTTAACTGTACAATAAATTCTTTAGAGATTAATCTTATGAGCATAAATTCAATATTCAAATATTATTATCTCATTTTTTAACTGGTATTTGATATTATTTGTGAGAGTGGATCCTGATTTCCGCCACTTTAACAAAATAATAATGAACCACGAAACACTGCATTAGGATCTCAGGCCTCATTTATCAGTCTTTTAGTAAAGATGTGTGTAAACGTGTGTATATTTTACCAAGCACATTCATGGCACAGCTGATTTACATTTAGCCATGCCCCCAAACTCCATAAAAGACAAACAGAACTGAAAAAACGAAACAAAATGGTGTCTAATGCCTCGGCCACACTAGGCTTTTTTGTCGGATGCCGCTGTGAATATGGGTGGGAATAGGATATGACATGATCATACTTCAGGGCACTGAAGTTTTCATATGTAATTACATTTTACAGCAGTAAAATATCAGACAATGTTTGAAGCAATTAAAAAATAATTTTATGTTCCATCTGTTAAATATACCATCTGTTTAACGACACCACAAACCAGGCAGACTACCGCTAAAATTAGCGCTCGATACCGCTAATCATCTATTGGTCACACATCTTCATGTGGTACGATTATGCAGGTAAGAGTTCACCAAATTTGAACTTTCATCACGTAGCTTAGTACGAAAATTCTACAGATTGACTTGCGTTTCCAGTCTGCAGTTTTCGGATGCATTTGGATGGAAGTCAGCCTGACCTAGTGTGACCACCTCTTTAAAGGGAACTCTGACTATGAAGACTTGTATGGCTAATTAGATTAATGCTGACATCCGCTATATAAATCCACTATACAAAACACTCAATATTTAAAAAATCCAGCAAAAATATAATTAAATCCTACCATTCGTAGGCTGATGTTAATGGTTATGTTGCAATGCATTCTGGGTAGTGAAGTCAAATGTTTGCAAGGGTCTTGATTCTCCAGCAACCCTACAGCGATATAAACATGTCTTCAGCCTTTTCAATTTGAACGCGAGCGTAATATAAGCGAGGAGGCTAATATAGAAGACATTACTCAAAATGTACATAAAAACGAAGACGATCAGAGAGGTGGGGAGGCGAGAATGGGGCAAAATCCATGGTGTTTGTGTATCAACTGCACATCTATGCCAACTGAGAGCGTCTGTTGTTCAAGGTAAGCATATGGATTCAACTATTGTTTTATGATGAAACATATTCTAATATCAATAACTTTAGAGATCAGCCATCTCGCCATCATATACTTTATCCTCTTAAAATTCCCACCAGCCCACCAGCGCGCTGCCGCCATGTTATGAGCAAATCTACGCTATCTACACAGCTTCTATGTGTACAAAGGTAAGCTTTGGAAAGCGAAGATTCTTGTGATTCGATTGATATATAAACCGTTTTGAGATACAATCACAACAGCAGCTACAATCAGTGTCTCTGTCAGACCAGCGATATATAAACAAACAATTACGAAATGGAGGCAACTCACCTCATATGAAGACTCTTAGTAATCCACTGATCTATATGCATGTATATGCTGATATACCCTGCATGTACTCAAAATGGTTCAAGAACAGCTTAAATTTTACTCTGGGTCTGCCTTGGCTAGGAGTTTTTTGGCTAATTTTACTTTACGTTATGAGAATATACAGAAAAAACGCTCTAACAAGATGCTTATGGGTTTGATTATATTTACAGATATCCCCTGTATTACAATACACAAGAAGTAGAAAATTACAGCCAAAGGCATCACAGTGTGGCGTTTTTTTCCTGCTGCAGGGGCTAGTAGCTAATTCTTTTGAGTGCTCAAGTTGCGACCATTTTACCTCATCGACTCAGACCGCATTGCCCATGTCACGTAATGGCGGCCTCCGCAGGTTAAAATTTGTATTAAATATTAAGGATTTTTAAAGTAATGAACATATTTTATGAGTTTCTAACAACATATTTTAGTAGGACGGGGAAATTATTGCGTGTTATGGCCTACAAGTCTTCATAGTTGGGGTTCCTTTTAATGATGAAAGAGCACCTCCTAACCCTAATGAACACTAACTCTTCCTCTTTTTATAGTTGCCATTACTATTGTCCTAAATGAACAGCTAGTCTCGATTGTCTTAATTCATGGATTAAATGAATAAGTGATTTCAACTTGACAGTGTAATCCATACATCAAAAATCATAGGAACTCAACAATTATACTAATCAAAGATGATCAGTCGAGTTCACATTAGTGAGTCTCCTACAGATGGATTGGAAATTTTACACAAACACAGGAGCGAAAATAAAGATTTTTTTCCTGACTAACATCACGTTTCTTGCGTAAACACTCCCGTGAACAATTTATGAACAGTTTCAGTCATTTAAAAAACGAGCCTGGGTGTGTGAGGACGCTTGTGATCGTTGAATTTTAAATATTCCTACAAGACAGAATTAAGGATTGAAGGAAGGAGTATGAGTATGATGTACCTCAGAGACCTGATCCACCAGCAGCTCCTCGTTCTCTGGAACTTGATCTGGATGAGTAGGCAGAATAAAATAGAAATTTTGTCATGTTGATATCTTCATGTGAATATAAGCTGACATTGACTATTCCACTAATAGTCAGACCTCTAACCCCTCGTCCCTCGTGCAGCCTGGATTTCTGGATGACTCTTTTACCTGGACAGATGGCAGCACTGTAGTGGGATTTGGTGAAGTGTAAAACCTGGTGAAATGCAGATTTTGTTTTTACTGACCCGAGAGTGTTCAGATCATTAAAGGGCCATTAAAACGTCACTAATATCTCTGTAAAATGTTAGTAAATTCAACTTAACAGGAAAAACAATGAACAAGAATTTAATAAAAACTGGAGCAATTCTCGGAAGATGATGTGGTTTCCTCAACAATGTTCTTAAAACGTTCAGATCCCATAAATGCCACAGCCATCCTTGATCATGAGTCCCAAACTTTACAGTTACATTAGAGTGACACCTATCATGAATGAATTTCTTATTTTCGTCTATTGTCTACAGCATGGATTAGAAAGTTAGCTATGGGCTAGCTTTGCAGATGAAGCAAATGTTCATGTATCATGATTTAAATCATGAGCAGAACGAATAAAAAAAAAAAAAACACATGTAACTACAGCTTAGAATTAATCTGGATCAAGACAGTGCCTGAGGAACTGCCTGTGGTTCTTGGTACTTTACTATTTTCTATGGAAGAATAGAAATAAGAGAAAACTGTGGACACTCGGGTAGTGAGGATTGCCTGTTCTGCAAAGAGAACCTTTTTTTATACTGTGAATCCCTAGGTATCATGTCATGCTTGTGTTTGAGTCATTTTTGCTGTTTCTAAGGAATAATTGGGTTTGAAACGGAATGATTTCTTACAGAAAGACAATTCCAGAGTTATGGATGTGACATTTGCATTTACAAATGTCTCAAAGCAGAGACTAGTCTCTAGTTTCAAAGCAGAGATTAGCTTAGGATCAATGAGTCAATCTGCATATGCTGCCATTTACCATCCTGAGGACAATGCAGAAAAAACTCTTAACTCATTTAGTGACTTTTATAGAAGACTATATGCTTCTACAGTACAAACAAGACTAGTGCAGAAAGCATCATACTGAATGCAAAACAGGAAAGCGACTTGAATGAACACAAGAAGTATCGATTTGAAAATCTTTGTTTTGGGAATACATCGTTAAGAAAAACTGGTGTTATGGATGTGACGTTTTTGCATTATGGATGTGACGTGTCTGAACCAGTACAGTAAGGCATGAGTGAAGCCTTTAAACATAGTTTTGTTCCTGTGCTCACAACTTTCTTTTTCCATGGGAAGATTGGTATTTGTGTGGAATTGCCCAGAGGCATTATTTTTATGTTTACATGTTGCCCTCACTCTCCCACCTCATCTTATGAGAGTTTCCTCTCTGATTCTCAGTGGCTGTTTCTCAACACTGTTCTTGCTTCATGTCGTAGAGGTGTTCACGCTAAATGATTTATCACTGATTAAATCAAACATGCTTGTAGATATTAGAGTATCTACGACAGCTCACAGACTGAGAACATCTCCTCGCTCAGACTACACATGTGGCCTCCACATGGGAAGCCATTTTGTCGCCTAGCTGGGGAGTGTCTCAGATCCCCAAAATGATCTTGGCATAAGACAAAAATCAAGTTTAGTTGGTGCAAATGTCCAGCATTTCCTTAAAGACTTAAAGACTAGAGTGTAAAATGAATCTGTTCTGGACTTCCTCCTGTGTATTAATCTATCACATCTCAGAAATCCAGCCATCCATCCATTTTCTATACTGCTTATCCTACAGTGTCATGGTGAACCAGGAGCCTATCGCAGGGAGCATGGGGCACAAGGCGGGGTACACCCTGGACAGGGTGCCAATCCATCACACATGCACAATCATCCAAGAGCCAATCCATCACACACACCCATTCATCCACTACAGACTGCAGATGCTTATCTTTGGATTATTCACACTATTATTCCATATCTCTCCATTTTCATGTCCTAAAAAAAGCCATATCAGCGATTTCCATCCATTTCTTCTGTAAGGTTCTGTACTCAATCCCACAATGAAATGGTGAAATGTAGATAAATGAACGTAGACCTCATGACCCTGTGGGTTGATCTGAAGATCAATAAAGCAATTTAAACATCCAGTGGTTATAAATAGTGTGGACGGGTTCTGCAGCACTTCATGTTTTCACCTATGATGGCTTGGAGAAGTCTTCACACTGTACTGATGGTGTTAAGGCATTACAGATGTTTTTACATTTTATTTAAAGCCTGATGCTCAACCTGAAGTTTTCCAAGAAATTTGATCATCATAAGCAGTAGTCAGACCTTTTCATTCAGACAAGCCATAATTGATTTTGTGATGGACAATATGAATAAGGGCAAAGAGAGTTGAATTAGTCAATAGATCATTAATATTAATTAAAGTGTCTTTGCTGACTGTTCCATAAATAATGAATGAACCACAGAACCCTGACCAGCCTATTATTATTTTTAATAATGATGATATTTTAAACCAGAACTATATAAAATGTTAAATATGGATCCTGACCCTGTTTTCACACCACGTCGGTATCCAGCAGGATGAGTATTTTGGTTGTATCAGGGAACAGCTGTGTGCTGTGGAGAACATCTGTGCCGGAGAATGAGCTCATGACTGACTCGATCAAGCCCGTCATCTCTAACGGATGGCTGCATCCCAGTCCTTCAGCACCGACTCAGCGGATCTGATGTGGTATATTTACAACACAGAGACGGAAAGATGCAGAGCCGAGATTGGAAACATATCCGTATCAGAGTTCCGGTTTTGGATCATTAGCACTGTGATGATCGAGCATTGTTCTCGGGCTCTTGAGGATGTTAGAGGACACAGAAGCAGAGCAATGAGGGAGAGAAATGTGGAACTTTTACATTAGATGGGTGTGTTGTGATTTATACATTTCTGAGTGATATTCTCACTTAGAGTCTGATCTTTCTCATGCTCTAGCTTGCTTCTTGAATTTGTGTCATGTTACTGAATTCATCTCTTCAGATTCTGTTTGAATAACATAACACCCAACATGATCGAGTTCCACAGGTTCTGCCATGTTGGGAAACACCATTATGGTGTCATAACTTATGATGTTCACCAGAGTGAATGGAGAGAACTGGCCAGATACTTCTATCTAACTGACGCACAATCCTCCTAGCCTTGGTCTACGTTAGCGCTGCACATCGCCCCCTGTTGGCTGCTGTCCATCATCACCTTCTCTTGTCATACCACGCTGCCAATATCCTTCATCATCACGTTCCACGTCCTGCTGTTTGCCTGCTGTGTCTGTGCGCTTCAGCTCGACCGCACTAACGTGACCGAAGCAGAGGGATATAGAAGCCGAGGTGAGCTGAGAGAGGATGATTACGACGCTTGTCATGCAGAATCATGATGAGAAAATAACATTCCTGTGTGTGTGTGTGTGTGTGTGTTTGTGTGTTTCATAAAGGTTAACAATGGAAATAATTTTATTCCAACACAAAAGTCCAACACAAAATCTTCTCCATAGAAACTGGATCCTTTTAGAACACACAAAATCATGATTCCTGATGTGCCAACATGAAACAAATGTGAAAACCAGGAATCAAACAGGAAGTTGATGGAATCTACTTAACTAATTTGCAAATTGAACATGCAAAGGAGCAGAAAGACTTTAATCCAGCTCAAATTCAGAGACAAGCTTAAAAACTCTTCAATCTCGATAGAGAATGCATGAAATGAGATCTAAACAGAGTCACAGTCTGTGACTAGACACAGGTTTGATTGCATCGATATGCCAGAGATTAGAAAACAGCCGTGATGTTGCTGATAAAGGAACACTGAGAGGACACAATAATCAAGATCTAATCAAGACGCTTACTGGGAGACTGAGCGATCGGCCCCGGGATGCATCATGTAGATATGCTCCAAATGTTTTGACACTGAAGTTACAGGTGAGCTATCAGAAAGGTCACGTTTCAGTGTAGAACAAAAGAAAGGAAAATGCTTCCACTTTGCAGTTTCATTCCTGCAAACACAACAACTTCTAAAGCACTCTGTCTAAACATCACATCTTTGTCTCGAGATGTCATGGAGTCCATCACCCCCGGAGCTTGGCGTGTCCTCTGTCACTCACTCTGACGTTCCGTTTGCACTTCTGAGACACGGATGACGCAGAGCATTGAGACTGGAGGTCGGCTTTCAATCCTGCTGAAATATCTGGAGTTTAGACGTCCAAACTTGTCTCAGTTCACCACCGAGAACTGATACAACATGGAGTGGAAAAATAGTACCAGTGCAAAAGTACCAGAACCAGGGTTTCTGGTTCCATCCTGATCTCAGTCTGTTTGTGTGTCTGGAGATTCATATGTTCTTCCCATGTCTGTGTGGGTTTCCTGTGGGTTCTCCAGTTTCCATCCACCTCCCAAAAACATTTTGGTTTTTCATTCCAGAGGAGTTTATGCTTCTTTGTGGGTTCTCTGCATCAAGCTGCATTTTTTTTTGTCTTATTAACTTTGAGAATTAAAGAGAGTCTGGCGAGGTAAGGACTGCTGCTATAACATAAGTGACAACAGGAATGAACTGTTTTTCATGAACATTAAATAATGAGACTTTATTGATCACCTACAGCACAGTGAAATTCTTTTCTTCGCATACCCCAGCATGTCAGGAAGCTGGGGTCAGCCATGATACAGCACCCCTGGAGCAGAGAGGATTAAGGGTCTTGCTCAAGGGCCCAACAGTGACAGCTTGGCAGAGCTGGGGCTCAAATCCCCAACCTTCTGATCAGTAACCCAGAGCCTGGCAGTGCTGGGGCTTGAACCCCCACCCTTTCATTCAGTAACCCAGAGTCTTAACTGCCAAGCCACCACTGCCCCCTATCCCAACTAATTATAGCTAAATGTAACTATAAACAGATAAAAAGTGTCATTTTAAGTGTCTTAAGTAAAAAGATGTAATTGTTGTAAGAACTACGAAACCAAAAATACAAAATATGTCGCTGATGTATATTCTTTATTTTGTCCTAAGGATCTGCAAACTTTTGCACTCAGTTGTATATAGGTTAAGCGATGCTGAAATGTAAATAATGCTCATAGGCAGCAGGTTAAATCAAACAATCATGACTGTATATAAATATTATTTCTGACAGCACAGCGTGGTGAGTGTTCGGTTAGAGGATTGTTCCCGCGTGTCGGTGACGTGAATGTCAGGATGTGAACACTGCTTTACTCCAAACCCGCGGTGTTCAGTGACCCAGCCTGTCTTTCTGCTTTACCTTTATCCTCTCCTGAGGAATATTCTTCTAGACGTCTTCACCAGAGGAAACAGGCAAAAAACTCGCTGTGAAATGCTGAACCCTCCCTGAACGTCCATGAGGAGCAGCAAAGCCATGCTGGAGTTCTTTTATTATCTTCATGTTAACCTTTTTTCTATTCTATGTAAACAAATCACA
This sequence comes from Ictalurus punctatus, assembly GCF_001660625.3. Classification (NCBI taxonomy): domain Eukaryota; kingdom Metazoa; phylum Chordata; class Actinopteri; order Siluriformes; family Ictaluridae; genus Ictalurus; species Ictalurus punctatus. The sequence goes on along the minus strand of NC_030417.2, from coordinate 20,714,212 downwards.
TCTCTCTCTTCCTGATTCCTTTCTCTCTCTCGCTCTCGCTCTCTCTCTCTCTCGCTCTCTCTCTCGCTCTGTCTGTCTGTTACAGTCCGGTTCTCACCGCTGGTTTTATTGTATTGCAGAACGTTTCATATTTCAGAGCACATTAACAAGCTTATTAAATTAAGACAATAGGATCAGCGCTGTTTTAATGCTTGTAATGAAAGTGATGATTGCTTCTAGCTTGGAGATGAAACAATAAACCTACGAATGCAGGAGCGCAAAGCTTACGAAGGCTTTTGCTGAGCACTTTATCACGCTTAACAACCTGGAGCATTATCGAACCTTTCCTGTAACCTGCGACTGATTAACAAAATATTCGAGTTGTGTTTTTCCGTCTTCTCGTCTTCTTCCTGACTCACATGGAAACAAAATCGGGTTGGACTTTTTGTATGAAATTAGCTTTCAGATTAAAGAGAAATCTTTAATATAACGGTGCGAACTCAGGACTGTGATGTGGAGCTTTATTCAAGCTTTGGTTTCAATTTAGTGCTCACAGTTTATATCTGCATTCAGGACTCAGCAGATGAAGTAATATAAACAGTGTATATTACCAAGGACAGGAAATAATGACCAAAAGAGGGAAGTGGGAAACAAGAAAGGTAAAAAAAACAGTGCAAAGTTTTTAATTCCATGCCTATGAACTATGACCACACCCTCCCTGCCCAAAATAAACTCTGACCATGCCCTGTACTCCCAAAAAACTCTGACCACGCCCCCTACTCCCAAATAATCTCTGATAACACACACACCCATTCTCACATAAATTCTAGCCATGCAAATACAATTATACAGTTTTAAATACAACTACAAGGGTTTTAATAAATAAAAATATAGATATAAATTTCAATGGAAAGCTTTTTTCCTATAGGTTAATGTCACGTAATGGGATCTGAGACCGATGCACTTGCAGTTAGGGGCTTTATTAAGAGAGAGAGGCAGACAATCCAAAAATGTAAGGCAAAAATGTGGTCATAAAAACAAGCAAAAGGTCAGGCAAACAACACGAACTAGACTAAGACAAGAATCAAGCAATGCGAGGCTATAAACAAGATCAAAACCATGAAACAATGAATGAGGATAAACAGCTTGGTATGGTACAAACACTCAATACTTCGTATTTAACAAAGGCCTTGTCGTTGGCCTCAGGCATGAGCAGCACTTGGTTGATCTCGTTGTCGGCCTCAGGCTTGAGTAGAGCCTGGTGGGCCATGGTTGGCCTCAGGTGTGAGCAGAGTGTGGTGGGCCGTGTTGTCGGCCTCGGGCAGGAACAGGACTTGGTTTGCCGTCTTGTCAGCCTCTGCCCTAAACAGGACTTGGTAGGCTGTGCTGTCAACCTCAGACAGGAACATGGCATGGGAGGCTGTGTTGTAAACCTCTAACTGAAACTGAAACTGAGAGGTCGCCTTGTTGACCTCTATCAGGATCATGGCTGGATAGACCACTTCATCAGTCACACTGGGACCTCCGGCTGGAGCTCCGCAGTGGAGACCACCTTGTGGGTCTCAGGTTGGAGCTCTGGAGATGAGGTCGCTACATTGACCTCCTCATAGTAGGTAGTGAACAGCCTCGCAGGTTTGTCCGTCAGGGTGCCCCTCCCTAAAAAATTCTCTAAAGTAAATTTAAAATCTGCCTTCCATTGATCACTCTCATGACACAGATGAACTCCGCCATGCTTCCCAGGCAATCAGGAGCTCCGACCCACTGGCGAGCCAGACTGATGAACCTGGATACCAGGAACCTGTGTATGTGCCACTGTCTCTCCTTGGGTTTGGGGTTCACCAAGTTCTCAAAATAAAACTGGCACTGGAGAAAAAATCCCTTCAAAGGGCTTTCAGAGCCCTCAAAGGGAGCCGGAACATCCAGGTGAAACCACTGGGGAAATCGCACAGAATCAAACGCCAGCACAAAGATCACAGCGTGATGCTCCCTTCGCTCTCCTGCTGCATCCATGTTGTAGGTGAAGTATCCTGTCATGTAATGGGATCTGAGATGGATGCAATTGTAGTTAAGGGCTTTATTAAGAGAGAGAGGCAGACAAATCCAAAAATGTAAGGCAAACAACATGAACTAGACTAAAACAAGAATCGCGAAACGCAAGGCTATAAACAAGATCAAAACCAGGAAACGATGAATGAGGATAAACGGCTTGGTACAACTCAGTACTTCGCATTGAACAAAGACACATGAGGGATTTAAATAAATAACGTAATCAACTGTAAAACAAAAACAGCTGTGAATACTGATGACACTTCAGGGAGACATCCAATAACAAGACCGGGGCAGAGACAAGACAAAAATGAAAGCAAAACACTGACAACTGACAAGAAAAGTCACTGACAACCCGGAATTGCGTGCTGTCATGCTATGGGCTGTTGAGTGCGCTGTTCACTCTGGCACTCAGCGCGAGGGGAAATCCGTGACAGTTATTTTCATTTTTCCAGCATTAATATCTTTACTCTGTTTATTCTGTGAAACTTTAAGCTGCATTATAATGTCTATAAAAACTCACACACATACTACTACTACTACTACTACTAATACTAATAATAATGATAATAATAATGTAGATATTTTGAGGGTGTTTGAAGGGAAACAGGAGGTGAGCTGAAGGTGTAAAAGGACTGAGACTCTGTACAAGACACATGAGAAATGTTTAGATGGTAATTATAACAGACAGCAACATCAGCTCCCAGCTGGGACACACATACACACACACACACATACTCCCTCACACTCGTCCTACACTAATAGTCGGGGCAGACTGAGACCAAAACGTGGCCCTGGACTTTCTGGCCCACAGCAGCCCACCAAATGCCACATAGCACCATTGATGTGCAGGGTAATTTTTAACACCACATACCATCAGAAAAATATAACACAATACAGAAATAAATGATATTTAACCATATTTATTTGAAGCAACACAAGTAGCCTTTGTAAACAAAGGGAAGCAAACAGGAGAACAGTAAGACTAACAACGTTTATAATATAAAACTATCAATACAGTACATAAGCTGAGTGGTTCAGCTGTCCTACACTGCACCAATATGATACCCCCTTATCATCGGGGTACAGTGTTGGGTACAGTTGCACTACTTGGCTGTACAACTCCTGAATCAGGATTGAAACTTTATATTTAGCATTAACATGAATACTATTATGCTATCATGCGACATTAAACTTGCCTATGGCCATGTCCACAGGTTTCAGGGCATCTTCTGGGAGCAGGTCAGCAGAGCTTTATGAGGAGGAGGATATACAGCTATATGGGTAGCTGTGGCTCAGGTGGTAGAGCAGGATGTCCACTAATCATAGAGTTGGTGGTTTGATTCCTGTCCCACATGACTCCACATGTGAAGTGTCCTTGGGCAAGACACTGACCCCCAAGTTGCTCCTGATGGCAAGCTAGCACCTTGCATGGCAGCTCTGCTACCGTGTGTGTGCAAAGTGCTTTGGAATTGCTGCAGGTTAAAAAAGCACTATGTAAGCGCAGGCCATTTATATATATTTATACAGCCCATGATTAACCCGATTCAATTTTTTAATTGAAAGATAAGCACTAATAAATATATATATATATATGTGTGTGTGTGTGTGTGTGTGTGTGTGTGTGTGTGTATAAACACACATATAGCGCTTATACATTAATATATATATATATACACATATGAGAGTGTATATATGTGGATGAGAGTGTACATTTGAAAGAGCTTGTGCATGTGTATGAGAAAGAGAGTTTGTGAGCATGAGAGATTAAATGGTTCCTGTGAGGAAGACAAAACACAGATTAGTGATTATTCAACATTATCTCTAAAAAAATTATTTGTTAGTGAAAAGAAAGTAAGCAGGCAAGACAATATAGAAAATGGTTAATCAGGCCTATCATTCACACATCTGAAAATGACTACTTTTTTTCAGGGCAGTGGTAGCTCAGCGGTTAAGACGTTGGGCTACTGATTGGGAGGTTGTGAGATCAAACCCCAGCACGTCCAATCCACCACTGTTGGGTCCTTGAGTAAGGCCCTTAACTCTCAACTGCTCAGATATATAAATGTAAGTTGCTCTGGATGATGCTAATACTGATTTCATTTAAGCAGCTGACTGGTTCAGTTTGATTACCATTCTCTTCACTAGGCTCAGGTAGGGAGGGGGAGAGGTGTTGGTCATCATCTGCAGCTGCAGGTGTTGGTTCATCATCACTGACCCTGCTGCTGGATCCAGGCTCGCTGTAATGCTAGAGCTGTCAGAGCCTGCAGGATTTTAGCAATTTCCCTTCACGCCAAAGGAATAATATATTAACTTAAAGCATTTCACAGCATCTGCCTCTAATGCTTTAAGCTTTTTTTTCACGTAACTTTACAGCTCCGCCTTTTTTTTCTTCCCTTTTTCATCCATGGAAAATTATTTATAAATATCTGCTCCACAAATTCGCTGTATTGAGAACAGATCAATATTGTATTTTGTGTAAATTAGACGTGAAAGGGGGCGTGTTTCAAGATACGCAATGGAGTAGACGAAACTAATTGACAGGGGGGGAGGGCAATACACACACACGCACACAAACACACACTCCTTGAAGCAGGCCGTGCGATCGACTCACTCATCCATCCGCGTAGAAAAGAGATATTATTATGGTTTCTGTCTTTTTTTTTGTTAACAGTACACACACACACTCTCTATACACACACTCTCAGTTCACTCACACTCTCTCTACAAACACACACACACACTTGGTCTACACACACACACACACTACACATACACACGCACACAGTCACTCTGCACACACACACACACTCTCTCACACACGTGCTACACACATAACACAGACACACGCACACTCTACACATACAAAGAGAGCACAAGAGAGAGATGAGAGAGAGATGGCGAGAGGGAGAGAGAGATGGAGAGAGAGATGGCGAGAGGGAGAGAGAGATGGAGAGAGATAGAGAAAGAGAGAGGGGTGGAGAGAGATAGAGAAACAGAAAGAGGTGGAGCGAGAGAGAGAGAGAGATGGCGAAAGAGATGGAGAGAGATAGAGAAAGAGAGAGAGGTAGAGAGAGAGATGGAGAGAGATAGAGAAAGAGAGAGAGGTGGAGAGAGAGATGGAGAGAGATAGAGAAAGAGAGAGGTGCAGAGAGAGAAAGAGAGAGATGGAGAGAGAAATGGAGAGAGATGGAGAAAGAGAGTGAACTGAGACTCTGAAAAGGACAGAAATGTGAACAGATGAATTTCACAGAGATTTTTATTGCAGAGTTTTTCCCAGAACGAGGCGTCACACCCAGTGTTCCTCAGCCGTGACCTTGCAGCTGACCTTCTACAGTCTGTTAGTGTCAGAAATAACACTCCATAATCAGCTCTTGGGTGTGTGTGTGTGGGGGGGGGGGGGGGGGGGGGGAGAATATTTTCTTCTTAAATATTAAGAAGAAAAATTAAGAATCAGAAAAGAAAAAAATTAGGCAAAGAAAAGAATAATGTTTGATTTTTGTTTATCTGCAGTAACAGTCACTGCCATGGACCGAGTCATTGTTTTTCTCTTTTTCTGATCTTGAATAGTTTCTCTGCTGTTCATTTACAGCCATGAGCTGTGTGTCGTATTTGTGCTTGTGTAAACACAGTCCTTTAGTTCATGAATGAAATTCATTCATCACACAGTGACTCAGCGTTCGACTCAGTGACATCCAACCATAATCATCATTCCTTTAATGAATCTTATTCTGATCCTGAACTGGTTTAGTGATTCAATGATAATAAACTGTAAAGTATATCTGTGTACAGTAAAAAGCATACTTGGCTGTATTATTATTATTATTATTATTATTATTATTATTATTATTATTATTATTATTATTATTATTATTATTAATGATAATAATAATAATAATAATAATAATAATAATAATAATAATGACACTTAACAATATGAGAAAATCAATGTAACAATAAATATTTAAGGATAAATAACTATAAATGCGTATTTAAATGTAATGACACATTATATAATGATATTAATGCATAAAAAAATTAATAAAATAAATACATATAAAAATGTAGAAATATATCTGTATTGTTTTGAAATAATTCTCACATCTGTTGATAAACTGAATGAATCACTGAAGGAATCTTTTAGCTGATGGGACTCAACTGAATTCACTCGTGAATATTTAAATATATTTACATAGTGATGCATTTAGCACTAACATCACAGTAGCATCATGTCCTCATCTGATACACAGAGATGATGAGCTGTGTGTGTGTGTGTGTGTGTGTGTGTGTGTGTGTGTGTGTGTGTGTGTGTGCGCTGCTCTGCTGTGATTGTACGCTTGTTCACACTATGCTAATCAGACTCTTTCATTCCAGAGGCTGAGATGATTAGCCGATAACAGACACAATGACGAGGCCGCTCGGTTCCACTCGATTCCACGCTGCTGATAGGACCGGATGCTTGCTAACAGCTTTTTAGCAACATACACAAATACCGACGCTGTTCAGAGAAACTGCCAGCTTCCGCTCTTCTTATTATCATCACAAAGCGGCCGGACCCAACCTATTAATAACACAATTAGTGCTCAGGCTCGTCTGCTTCACAAGGCCGCTTTAATCCTCTGTCCTCGCTCACACCTGCACTCAGGACTGCGGGACAACACACTCTGGGTTCTAGTGATTCTGTGGATAAATCCCAGGTGTCTCAGATTCACTGTTGGGTTCTCGAGTAATTCTGTGCTTCATTATGCAATTAGACAGAAATGGTACATGATCAGTGGTGCATGTGGTTCTCTAATAATGTTACCATGGCAACCACATAATATATATAGTGCAAACAGGAGTTTACCATGTTATTATTGTGTTCTGTGCTATTGCTGTGCTGTCAGATTGTGTTATTGCAGTGCTTGTGGCATGTTGTTACTGCATTATTACTGTGCTGTGTGTGTTAGTACCACTCAGTCAGTGTGTGTTTTAACTGTGCTGGTGTACTCAAGATGAGAGTGTGTTATTACTGTGTTATTACAGCACTTGGTGTGTATTATTGCTGTGCTATTACTGTGCTCTCGGCTTGCTTTATTGCCATGCTCTTGGCATGTTATTACTGCGCTATTGCCATAATAGTGATATTACTGCATTCTCACTGTGTTATTACCACTTTGTAAGTGTGCTATAACTGTGCTCTGGTCTGTGTGTTATCAGGTGCGCAGTGTGTTACTACTGTGTTATGACCACAATCTGCGTAATAACATTCAGTATTACCAAACACTGGGTGTATGTTATTACCATGCTCTCAGTGTGTGTTATAACCATGTTACTACCATGCTTTCAGTGTTACAACCATGTTATTAACATGCTTTCAGTGTGTTAAAACCATGTCATTACAATGCTGTCAGTTTATGCTATAACCATGTTATAACATCTTCTCAGTGTGTGTTATAAAGATGTTATTCCCATGCACTCAGTATGTGTGATAACCATTGTATAACCATCATCTAAGCGGGTTATAACATCCTCTCAGTGTGTTATGACCATGTTATTACCATGCTCTCAGTGTGTTATAACCAGGCTCTTAGTGTGTTATAACCATGTTATTACCATGCTCTTAGTGGTTTATAACCATGTTATTACCATGCCCTCAGTGTGTGTTATAACCATGTTAAAATCATGCTCTTAGTGTGTTATAACCATGGTATTACCATGCTCTCAGTGTGTGTTATAACCATGTTATGACTATGCTCTCAGTGTGTGTTATAACATCCTCTCAGTGTGTTATAACCATGTTATTATATGCTCTGTGTGTTATAACAGCCTCTCAGTGTGTTATAACCATGTTATTACCATGCGCTCAGTGTTTGTTATAACTATGTTAAAACCATCAACCCAGTGTTTGTTATAACCATGTTTTTACCATGCTCTCAGTGCTTGCTATTGCAGAACAGATGCTCGATGAGGAAGTTCTGTATTTTCTGTTTTCTCTCTCATCTTCATTATGCGTGATGATGGATTAATGATCTGCGGCGTTAGATTCCTGCTTTCGGCTCTTCAGTTTAATCTCCTCCCCCTGATGTTCCTGCTGTCGGTTCTACGGCACAGCTGAGACAGAAGAACAGAGAGCACGTGTGAAATGTCTCTCTCTCTATCTCTCTCTCTCTCTCTCTCTCTCGACTCACAGAATGAACATGGCTGCCGGATCTCGGGTCATGTGATCACATATCTCTGATGCTCCGGATCTGGAGTCACGTCTGTGTGTCAGAGTTCTCTGTACAGTGCTTAACGAATTCAGGGTAAAGTAACTGAATATAATAGCTAGCTTGTTATAGATTTGCTAAACATGATTACTCTGATCAGGCTGGATTGGTTTAATACTTCTAAACTTGCTGTCTAATCATGTCCAATCAGCTAATCTGAGCAGGTTTGAGTTAACAGACTTGTTGTCTTGGTAATGATTGAATAATGAAGAGGATAATGACATTGTTAACAATCCAGATAACTCAGTACTCCAAATAACTCAGTACTCCAGCTAACTCAGTACTCCAGCTAACTCAGTACTCCAGATAACTCAGTGTTCCAGCTAACTCAGTACTCCAGCTAACTCAGTACTCCAGCTAACTCAGTACTCCAGCTAACTCAGTACACCAGATAACTCAGTACTCCAGATAACTCAGTGTTCCAGCTAACTCAGTGTTCCAGCTAACTCAGTACTCCAGATAACTCAGTACTCCAGCTAACTCAGTACTCCAGCTAACTCAGTACTCCAGATAACTCAGTGTTCCAGCTAACTCAGTACTCCAGATAACTCAGTGTTCCAGCTAACTCAGTACTCCAGCTAACTCAGTACTCCAGATAACTCAGTGTTCCAGCTAACTCAGTACTCCAGATAACTCAGTGTTCCAGCTAACTCAGTACTCCAGATAACTCAGTACTCCAGCTAACTCAGTACTCCAGATAACTCAGTGTTCCAGCTAACTCAGTACTCCAGCTAACTCAGTACTCCAGATAACTCAGTGTTCCAGCTAACTCAGTACTCCAGATAACACAGTACTCCAGATAACACAGTACTCCAGATAACACAGTACTCCAGATAACACAGTACTCCAGATAACTCAGTGTTCCAGCTAACTCAGTATTCCAGCTAAGTCAGTACTTCGGATAACTCAGTACTCCAGATAATGCAGTACTCCTGATAACGCAGTACTCCAGATAATTCAGTAGTTCAGATAGCTCAGTATTCCAGATAATGCAGTACTCCTGATAACGCAGTACTCCAGATAAGGCAGTAACTGACATTGAGTATTCCCCCTCAGTTCCTGTGCTGATTTGAATTCCTCTCATGCTGTGGGGTTTGAAATTTTGTCTCGTCCTCATCATGTCGCTCCTGACAGCTTTGTGAGATCTGACAAGGCATTCCTAGGAGAACCGAGGAGCTGTAGAAGATGCCCTCTGGCTAGCAATGGGTTCTACCACTCTGCAGCTCCACAGGTTCTCTACACACACTCGTCTGGTCTAGTGTTCATACCGGAAGGTTATCTGTGTTTAGGAAA
>NC_030417.2:20687146-20702146 GCF_001660625.3 Ictalurus punctatus | reverse complement strand
ATTATTGACTGTTATTCATTATTTGACTTAAAATATAATTTTTTTTAAATGTAGTATTTTGACAAAATAATATATAACTCATTTTTAAACATAGATATTCATATTAGAATATAATCACAAATAAATTTTATTTATACATGTTTATTAACTTTAGTTTAGTTATATTTCATATCTATATATCTAGCTAGCTAGCTATCAGTTAATTAATTTATTATTTACATTTACATTTACATTCATTCACTTAGCAGACGCTTTTATCCAAAGCGACTTACAAATGAGATCAAATAAATTTTATAAATAATTTTTTTATTTATTTATAAATAAATTTGTTTGTTTATTTATTTATATTTATCTTCAATTCCATTCAATTCCGTTTTAATTATATAGCACTCTTAACAATGGACACTGTCCCAAATCTGTTTTCAGAAGAAACATTGATGTCACGAACCTTGAGACGGTACGGAAGCAGGCGCGGGAGGCGAGTGAACAGAGTAGAGTCGGGAAGTTCTGGAAGCGTAGTCGTAGAGTCAGCAAGGGTCAAGCGATCGGGCGAACAATACAAATGGGGAAATCCAGATAGCGTAGTCGAGACGAGAAGCGAGGGTCGAGGATTATAAGAAACAACGAACTAGAAGAGCTTGGTAACGCAGCAAACTAATTTACTGAGCGTATACTTCGCGTAGATTCTGGGTGGATGTCTTCCCTAAGTACTAGTGTGTGTGTGTGTGTGATTGGTGCCAGGTGTGTCTGATCAGAACTCCGGGGATGGTGAGCGCATGCGTGCCTGAGAAGTGAGTATTGCATCTTGGGAATTTGAGTTCTGATCGGACCGAGCTGTGACAATTGAGAGGAACCAGACTCAAAAGGGAACTCATCGTCATCTGGGTGACACCTGATAGAGTGATTATAAATAAATAAATCCCTTCTATAAATGTGCCAATTCTATATGGTGAAATAGTGCCATTATAAATAGTAACCAGGAAAATTCATCACAGTTTTTACAAGGAGTTTTGTTTGAACTTCTCCACTGTTCAATGATGGAGACTTGAGTGCAGAACTGTTTGTAGTAATTGCAGTGCTAAAGCTATCATAGCATAACTGCCCATATGAATTGAGGTCCAAAGACATCTTCATGGTTTTTAAGTGGTACCATTCTCAGTAATCTCAATGATCTTTAGGCTGCACCATGTGGGGCCATCCTCAGCAGCATGTGACTCCCAACTGATGAGAACTCCAACCAGAAGTAGGGCATCAGGATGGATCAGGTAGGTCAGGAGAGCAGAAGGGGTCAGAACCATTGGTATCTAAGGAGTATCATGTGTACCTTGACAGAAAGAGAGAGACCAGGAGAGGGAGGGAGAGAGAGAGAGAGAGAGAGAGAGAGAGAGAGAGAGAGAGAGAGAGAGAGATTATTAGGTATTCTGATTGTCCCTTAATGGTTAAGGACAATGTACTTTGCATGAGTGCAAGCAGGGACTCCTGTTTATCCTGTTCATCCAGCTATCTGTTTGTTTATTTATTCATTAATTCATCTATTTATCTATCCATCCATCAGTTTGTTTGTTCTCTCTCTCTCTCTCTCTCTCTCTCTCTCTCTCTCTCTCTCTCTCTATCTATCTATCCTTCTATCTATTCCTTACCTGTATAACTGAATGAATGAAAGAGAAGAGTGATCATCATGTGTTCAGCAGCACAAAATGGGAATTCAAATGTTGGTGTGATTTTAGTCAAGTCACCTTGAGCCGATTCTGTGATGACACACACACACACACACACACACACACACACACACACACACACACACACACACTGCAGTGATCTAATGAGACAGAGCCGTGTTCAGGAGTTCACTGAAGTAGACTAGCAGGCAAAGTTCAGACACTTTTAATGGAGGCTCAGCGCTAAGCTGCTTAGCCTGGCAGGCGTGGGAGGAATGCTAATTATCCGTGACTAGTGTCTCGTGCAGAGATTGTTTACTAAATCAGTGCAGAGTCAATGAAATTCTGGAAGTGTCGACGCAGCGACGAGGATCTGATTAAAACGAGTTGCGTCGTTTGCAAAATGAGGAGTGTGGCTGTAGCTCTGTGCTGCTTAATAATGAGCTAACATACAGCGAGCTTTAAGCTAACTGCTGTAACTAGCATGCATCATTAACTGCAGTTCTCTAATATTATCCTTCTAAGTCTGAGTGGGCGTGGCTTTAAGATCATAGACAGGAATGTGGGTGAGTCCTAAAGGAGTCCATGTGAGGAAGTGTTTAAGTAGAACGTGTTATAAGTAGTAGATTTGTGCAGATTGTTTTTGGTCACTAGCTAACAGGATTTCTCTTAAGTCATATTTACAGATGCATCATGACTGCTAGTGTTAGCTCGATCGCTAACAAAAGCTAATTTTCTAAGCTAAAAGTTTGATTTCCTGACTTATGCTAATGCTAAATAAGATGCTAATCCTTACACTGACTTCCTGAATATTCTGTACTGAAACAGGAAGTATCAAGGCAACATGTGTTAAAGCATGTAGCATGTACCTGACTGTGGTGAACCTGCTTCGCTAGGTTCTTCAGGTTCTTTAGAAGCTTACATGACATTTATATTACAACAGCTTTTAAGAGATGGAAAATGAGCTGCAGAACCAGTCAGGAGGAATTTTGACGTGTTTTGTGTCGACCATTTGTTCCATGCCGGAGAAACGTGAAAGCCTGGCTGGATTAATGCACACTCATCACATACCATTCATGTGAAACTATTTATTCGGTCTTTACAGAAACAAAAATATGAATGAAAAGTTGTTGATAATTAAACCTTGACATTAAACTTAGCGAAAAATTACTTTTTCTGATGTGGCGTGCAAGAGCATAGTCATAAAAGGTGTGTTTCCCAGCTCTCCATTTCTTTGGATGGCCGATCATTCCAGGGTTAAATCGGTTCTATTAAATTGGTTCCCTCTGTTTTAGAATCTTCAAAGACCAAATCAAAGTGTGCTGCAAACAACCCCACTACTCTTTCATCTACAGGGACATCTGGAAAGCTACACTATGTATAAAACCCTATAACAATGGATTTCCTATCAGAGATGGTTCCGTGTAGAATTAAAGACCCTCAACTGTCCTAAGAACCCTTGAAGAACACATCTTTAAGAGTGTATGAGACAAGAGATGTGTTAGCATCTCTAAAGTGTTTCTCAGACGACGTTTGACATGTGGCATGTTTGGGGAAATGTTCATGTTCCTCTGATGTGGAGAACCTAATTATGGGATTGTTTAGAGGAGAACATGACAAGAACGTGAGACGAATACTCACTTACTAAGCCTAATATTAGATGAAATACCAACACACCACTAAAACCCCACAACAATGGGTTTCCTATCAGATAGGGTTCCAGATAGAACCAAATATGCTCAACTATCCAAAGAAAACTTGAGGAAATCTTTGTATAAGATTGTATCGGACAGAGATTTGCTAAAACTGATGGTTTGTTCACCATAGTTATACAAATGTTTATTTTTCACTGGTGTGATGAACAGAATAATGGGATTGTTTACTCTAAGAAGAACATGAGAAGAACATAGGAAGAACATCAGATGTTACCCTTAGACTTCACCAAATCTAAGTTTCTACAGAAGACAGAGTTTATTTTGGGAGTGCTTATGCTGCTCACATAGGGGTGTGTGTGTGTGTGTGTCCATCCTACAGGGTCTTGGTGCTTGGTCCTCATTATTAAAGTCTCCAGGAGGCCACACGATTTTTTTTTTTTAAAAATAGCCACACTTCCACAACATCAGCAGCAGCTCCTTGTCTCTCTCTCCCTCCCTCTCTCTCTCCCTCTCTCTCCCTCTCTTTCTCTCATCTCTCTCTCTCTCTCTTCCAAAATGTTCTGTATAAAGCTGTATTTGTGGCAGAGCTATGTACAAGATCAGGTTATGATGTCACTAAACACCCCATGCCTTTGAACCAATTGCGTCAGAGATTAGAGTCTGATGTCAATGTCATCCCTGACAACCACAGACCCTGTGTGCTATTCTAGCTAGATAGCTAAGTTACTGTATCTGATGTTAGCAACAATGATGAGATAGTGGTTGTCATGGTAATGCTAAAAAGCTTGTGTGACTCATGAGCAGATTACTAGCAGTTAGCTAACCGGATAACTATGGTAGCTAATGCTAGTGATATTATTAGGTTATTAGGAATGGCAGGAGGGTGTGGGTGCGTGTGCAAATTGAGCATATTCATGAATAAGCATAAATGCTGGAGTTTTAATAAGGTTAAAGCTAAGTAGATGCTCCTCGACTGTTTGTAGTCATTTATTTGTGATTTATTATTTATTTATTATTTATGTTACATGCTTAGGTGTGAAGCTAAAGTGCGAAAATATATAGAATTTTAAAATGTAATATTTAAATGTTTCAAAATATGTTCACAATATAATTGAAAGAAATGGAGCCAAGATATTTTCTCACATTTAATCAAAATTAATTCAGCCAGTCATTTGGGCTCAAACTGAGCGTAAAGATGTGGCTTTCGCTCTGATGCTCTCCAAGTGTCTGGATTTTGTCACTTTAACCAGCACTTAAAGTCTCAGAATAACCACAGATCAAGAACCAGTTCTGTCAGGAGCATCAGGATGGAGTCAGAGCTCAGAGTTCCTGTGTATTCTCAGAGCTCACTGTGTATTCTTTCGCCAACTCATTGTTCCCTGAGAAATATTTAACAAACAGTTCTCTTAATGACATCTCAAATTTCTCACTAGGTTCCTCCCTTGATTCCTCATTGAGTTCGTCATTCATTTCCTCACTTGATTCCTCACTCAGTTTCTCACTTGCTTCCTCAGTTGATTCTTCAGTTAAATCATTGCTCAGTTTCTCAATCAATTCCTCACTTAGTTCCTCACTCGATTCTTCACTTTTTCCTCACTTGATTCCTCAAGAGCTTCCTCACTTGATTCAACACTTAATTCCTCACTCAGTTCCACACTCGATTCCTCACTTAGTTCCTCACTCAATTCTTCACTTTTTCCTCACACGATTTCTCACTCAGTTCCTCACTTAGTTCGTCACTCAGTTCCACACTCAGTTCCACACTCGATTCCTCACTCAGTTCCTGACTCAATTCCTCACTCAGTTCCTCACTTGATTCCTCACTCAGTGCCTTACTTGGTTCCTCAAGAGCTTCCTCACTCGATTCCTCACTCAGTTCTTCACTTGGTACCTCATTTGTCTCCTCGCTCAGTTCCTCACTTGCTTCCTCAGTTGATCCTTCACTCGATTCCTCACTCAGTTCCTCAATCAATTCCTCACTTGATTCCTCAATTGATTCCTCACTCAGTTCCTCGATTCTTCAATTGCTTCCTTAATCAGTTTCTTAGTTGATTCCTGACTCGATTCCACCTGACACTTTTGCATTGCAATTATTTAACAGATTGAATGTAGTTGAATATTATTGAGTGTATTATGAATATGAATGAGTGTAAAATATTATAGTCCCACAGGCAGGGAACACTGTGTTCCTAAACAAGGCTTTAGATTAGTTTTTATTTGACCACAGTGTTTTGCCTAATTTTGTTTGTCTTTTTTATTGCTTTTCTTTTTTTCTCTCCATGTTAACATTCACTATCTTCAACTCACCTTCTTGCAGAAATCTTTTTGCTTGTTTGTTTGTTTGTTTATGTTCCATTTAAAGATCCGTTATCTGTAACTCACCTTCATACACAAACGTTGCAAGGTTAAAATGCTGCTCATTCATTATATGTTTTATAACGTGATTACACAGCAATGTGTTATGATCACATAAACACAGCGAAGAACGTTTTTAATTTATTTTTATTTATTTGTCCAGTCTTATTTATTTACTTACTTACTTACTTACTAATTTGTGAATCTTCTTTTTCACTATACATGTGACCTACATAAGGTATAGACCCAATGCACTGCACTTCATGTCCAGTAGATACAATTTGAGACTTTCACTAGGTACAGTGTGTGTAATTTAACTTTTAGGGCACATAAAAGATTTATTTTATATTTAATTATAAAATACACAGATGAGTAAAAATACACAAGAGCGAGACATATCCATGAATAATTCATTCGTAAATGCTTCCATTTAAAGAATTGTGTTTTGTGCACCAAAAAACACGAGAGTCATTTAGTCAGAAAGTTTAGCCTCGGTGTTTCAGCACACAGCAGTTCTCCGTGACGTCCCGATTATATTTTATTTTGTAATAAACAGAGTTTGCGTGTGTTATAGCTCTCTCTCTCTGTGGGTTCAGCAGTAATGGTGTGAGATTGATTTGTCTCCGCAGCCTTTTTAATGGCGTTTAAGTGGACCTGCAGGCGTACTCTCTCTCTCTCCATCACTCTCGCTCCATCTCGCTCTCTCCAAAGTCATTTCTTCTGTCACGGTCGGAAAGCAAGCGCACTGAGAATAAAGAAGCACACAACGATTTCTGTGTTTTATTTTTTCTGCGGTAACCATAGCACTGAATCTCAGAGTGACCCCCTCCAGCGTCAAGCTTTCTCTCGAGGTAACGATTAATACAAGGAGAGAAACATCCACCCCAGGCGCTTTGGAATATCATATAGTTCAGAGAATGACCGTCACTCATTGTGTGGTTTTCTGTCTGCTCATTAATTCAAGCAGGGAAAGAGACATGTAACGAAAATACATTTGATGAATAAATTACGTTCTTCCGAGTGTCAGAGGTGAAACACGCTGTAATGAAGCTCTAATGAAGTCTGCTGGTGTTTAGAGCCGTTCTCAGTGGTTAAAACGGAGCAAATCCACAAGATAGAAGAGTGGAAGTTTGTCAGAGATTAGAGAGAGAGAGCGCGCGAGAGATGGAGTGAGAGGTGAGGCATTTGAATACAATGATGAGAATAAAGGACAGATTAGGAAAGAGAGAGATGTGAGAGGTGTCAGCCGGCGGGGAGGGGAAAATAGTGAGCTAAAAACTGCTAGAGAGAGAGAGAGAGAAAGAGAGAGAGAGAGAGAGAGAGAGAGAGAGAGAGAGAGAGAGAGAAGAAAATAGTGAGTTAAAAACTGCTAGAGAGAGAGGGAGTTTTAGTTCACTATTTTCCTCTCTCTCTCTAGCAGTTTTTAGCTCACTATTTTCCTCTCTATCTTCATCTCTCTCTCTATCTATCAAGCAGTTTTTAGCTCACTATTTTCCTCTCTCTCTCTCTCTCTCTCTCTCTCTCTCTCTCTCTCTCTCTAGCAGCTTTCAGCTGACTATTTCCCCCCCTCTCTCTCTCTAAGTGAGCACTATTCTCATCTAGAGAGAGGAAAATAGTGAGCTAAAACTGCTAGAGAGAGAGTGGGGGGAATAGTGAGCTAAAATTGCTAGAGAGAGGGGGGGGTAGTGAGCTAAAAATGCTTGAGAGAGAGAGAGAGAGAGAGAGAGAGAGAGAGAGAGAGAGAGAGAGAGAGAGAGAATGAAATGGTCTGGAGATGATGGAGGTGATAGAGAGTCAGAGCAGATTTTATGTCAGAACCCGGAGCTGCATCCGCATTAAAGTTGTGTATACAGTACAGCTTGTGTAGATTAGTGTAAATACTGAAGCAAACAACACAACAAAATGCAACAACATGAACTCACAATGTTTAGGAATTTGCACAAGTCTCAGAAGTTACAGTGACGTGACTCATTATTTCATCCTACCTTCATGAGGGTTTCTCAATTTTAACCAAAAAATTATCAAGAAACTCAAAGGTTCTCTTCTCACCTGATTTCAACCAACCAGGGCTCTGAGGTCCCGCCCATATGTACACCGATGGTTTTCAAAGCGTCGTTTTTGTTCCCCTCTGCATTTTGGTCTCCGGTCCACAAGAAAACAGAATGTTTTTGGAAATGGTAGAGAAATTTTAAATGGCACAGAAATTTTCACTGTTTGCACGTGGACGGGAAAATCAGACATTTTTTGAAAGCGCTGACTTCACAGCATGAACATGCACATGTTTGTGTGTGTTATGAAGTCCACAGCTCTGTAACGTTATTCCTCTGGCATTCTGATGTAACACTTTATATCGTACACTGTAGTGTGCACACTTTGTGAATGTAAAGCTGTTTGACATTCAAGCTCTGAGTGTGATTCCTGGATGAAAATAAGCTGCATTTTTAAGCTTTATTACATGATATGTATATTAATGTCCAAATACATTTGAATACATGATATTATTTCAATTACAGCTTTTACCGTTTTACATCCACTGTCTGAATCTGTATGACAAATCGCTGTACGTATTTTACAAATGTATAAATAAGTATAAATGTCAGTTGTATAGTCCAGTGTGTGTTGTCCTTAACGTGACTTCCTGTACGTGGTTCGAGCGAATCAGCATCATGGTGATCCTGCTGAACTGTGTGACTCTGGGAATGTACCAACCGTGTGAGAACATCGACTGCACCTCTGACCGCTGCCAAATCCTACAGGTACCAACTTCCTGTGTGTTTTATTTATCATCACACCTTCACCCTCACACACTCATTATCTATACATTACTGCTTAATTATCTCAGTGACTCTCTCTGTGTCTCTCTCTCTCTATCTCTCTCTCTGTGTCTCTCTCTCTGTATATCCCTTTCTCTATCTGTCTGTCTCTCTCTAACTGTCTCTCTCACTGTCTGTCTCTCTCTAACTGTCTCTCTCACTGTCTGTCTCTCTCGCTGTCTCTGTCTCTCCTGAATATCTTGCGCATGAACATTACATATTTTGTTATTGGGACACACCCTCATGTCATCCTCTCATCCCTAATATCACGCCAACCTGTCACATTATAACGTTACTATGACAACCAAGATTTACTTCATCGCTAACTTTAAGCTAAGTCAGTTATTTAGCTAACTAGTGCTGTTAAAAGTAAAAGTTTCCACGTTCCATGTTGTCACCTTTTAATAATTTATTTAAAGGACAAGATTGGTCTATGGTTCATTTAGTGGCATCACAAACTACGTCATACGTAGACCTGCCATCAAATCAGTTTAACACAGAAGCAAAAGTTTGTTTTAAATTTGGTCAGATCTTTAGAATCAAAATCAGCTTCCAAATAAAGATGACTTCTTGTTCATCTTCTTTTAATATGTACTTTTATCGTGACTTTTGCGTGTGTGTGTGTGTGTGTGTGTTTGTTTGTTCTTACCTGGAAATATTATTTATTGTAGCTTTTCTACAATATGTCAAATTAGATGATTATTATGGGTTGGAAAACACTTTTAAGCATCACAAACGGAACTTTTATAAGACAACAGAGAAGTATATTCATGATTTACACATTTTATTCGCGGTGTTATAATCGTCTGATAGCGTTAATGTCTCATTAATGTCTCTGTCTCTGTCAATGTCTCTGCTATTTCATCTCCACACAGCGGCTAACGCTAATCTCACTCAGCTGTCAGAACATTCACCAGGGGCCAATCAGTGTCCACATTAACTTATCACCTGATCCTGTAATTTATTTATCAGTCAGAAGCTTCCTGAGACTACAGCGTGTGTGATAATCAGAGCTCGTTGTTACAGAGGGGGGCCAAACACACAGTTATACATGCACTGTCATTAAAATTTCACTGATCAAAGCCCTCAATTTCATAATATTTTCTGTTTACGTGTTCTCCTTTTAATTCCCCAGGGTAATGCCTAATGACTCTTTGTATAAGAAAAGTGGTCCAGTGAGACCTTTTGTAATTTTTCACGCTAACTTTACCTAAAAGATATTTAGCCTTGTATCCTTGTTTATGTTGTCACATGGGCTAAAAATATGAACTGATGATTATAAAGTTGGATTCTGATTATACGCATTTGGATATTTGGGTGAAAAGTAATAAAGCCTTTCTCATTCCTTCTGTATGAGCCGGTTTGTGGGTGGGGCTTCATACTCGCTCAGTTTGTGATGTCATTACAGGTGCGTTCAAAAACGAACCAGCTGCAAAATGTTTTGAGAAAACCTTAAAAGCAGTAGCATGCCACCCTGTTGCTAGGTGACCAAAATATGCAGAAATACATTCACTAAACATAAATATTATTTTACAAATCTTATATATTAAAATTATTCTCATATCTTTATGAATAAATAAAAATGGTATGAAAGATCATTATAGAAATATGTACAATTATATTGGATAATAAATAATATTTATTATGTTATGGAGCCATGAAATTAAAAATTTTCTTTTTATTTATTTTTTTTAAACATTATTCTATTCAAATTGTCATTAAATACTCTTTTAGAAAGTCTTGATATAGATTAGAGGAATATTTAATTTTCTAAAATTACTTAATTACTTAAGAAATGCTGTTGCTAATTCATGTGAATCCTCATGATGTAGATGGCATGTGATAATGCTCAGTGTTTGCAGAATTCCAGGAAGCATGTGTAACAACAGAAATTAATAGCTGTTTGATGTGGAACATTACAGAATCTCTGTGTTCTGTGTCTCAGGCGTTCGATGCATTTATTTACATCTTCTTTGCGCTGGAGATGGTGGTGAAGATGGTGGCTCTGGGGATCTTCGGCCGTCGCTGTTACCTTGGCGATACATGGAACAGGCTGGACTTTTTCATCGTCATGGCAGGGTGAGGACACACACACACACACACACACACACACTGTGAGACACAGAACCTCCAGTACCTGTGATGAGACATTTTAACATTATATACATACATATATATGCATATATATATATATATATATATATATATATATATATATATATATATATATAGATAGATAGATAGATATATAGATAGATAGATAGATAGATAGATTTTTTCTATATTTATATTTATTTATATATATATATATATATATAAGACTGGAAGACCATATAATTTATGGTAGCTCTTTATTTGCCTCTACTTTTATTTCATTAAGTGAACTTTTTAATTTGATTACACTTTATTGACAATCTTTGTACAGCATTGCCTTATGCAACATTTATGAATATAAGTGAGAGAGAGAGAGAGAGAGAGAGAGAGAGAGAGAGAGATGGGATATTCATTATCTTTATCTCCTGAATAGTTTCCTCTCTTTAGTGGAATTTCCATCACTGAACAGATTTTTGGTCACTTTGACAGCCCGAGTACACAAACTCAGTGACAGTGTGTGAACAGGAATTCTCTCCCGGATTGGCCTAGAGATTGTGGTAATTAGCTGAATTGTCCCGGGATGGCAAAGCCGTGAGGCTGGAATAATCATTCCAATGAAGTGAAAAGAGACAAAACTTTTTTAAAAGAATTGTTTAGTGCTGGGTTTTAACCAGGCATGAGAGCTCTGTGTGTGTGTGTGTGTGTGTGTGTGTGTGTGTGTGTGTGTGTGTGTGTGTGTGTGTGTGTGTGTGAGTGCATGCAGTGTGTGTCCATCAAACAAATCATGACAAGGAGGCAGTTCTACCCACCTATCAATCATGTGACATGTCACTTTACCTGATGACTGAGCTAGAAACAGTGCTGATATTCAAGGTACACAAAAAATGTTCCACTTAACCTTTAAACCATATAACACACAGTTTCACGATAAGAGAGGGAGGGTTCCAAGCAGGAAGCAAAGAACCCTCAGCCATCCAAACAATTATGCAGGAGACATGAAATAATTAATACTTTTGATTCACTACATACTGTTCATTCATCAGTGCTTTTGATTCACTATGTAGTGTTCATGTGTCACTGCTTTTGATTCACTATATAGTGTACATGAATCAGTGCTTTTGATTCACTGTGTAGTGTTCATGAATCAGTGTTTTGATTCACTAAGTAGTGTTGATGAATAAGTTTTTTAATTCACTATGTAGTGTTCATTCATCAGTGCTTTTGATTCACTATGTAGTGTTCATGTGTCACTGCTTTTGATTCACTATATAGTGTACATGAATCAGTGCTTTTGATTCACTGTGTAGTGTTCATGAATCAGTGTTTTGATTCACTAAGTAGTGTTGATGAATAAGTTTTTTAATTCACTATGTAGTGTTCATGAATCAGTGTTTTGATTCACTATGTAATGTTCATGACTCACTGTTTTGACCAGCAGTGGGTGGAGCCAAATTTGATTAGAGCCAATCCAGAGAGAACAAATGATCTTAAGGTGGAGCTAAATGCAGGACCTAACTAAATAAGTGAAAATATTAATACAATGATCTCATCATGACCTGTTTTGCGGTTTTAACTCACTGTATGACATTTATACTAATTCTACTGTGTCATCAGAGGAAAAACACATACATGCATGTGCACACACACACACACACACACACACACACACACACACACACACACACAGGGTGGATATTTCTGGCGAGCTGGCATGTTCAGTGCAGTCTGCTGGAAGAACGACTCTGTTTCCTCTGGCATGTGTGTGTTTGTGTAGGCGCATATGTGAGTATTCTAATCACTTCCTGTAAGAGTTACTCTGTGTGTGTGTGTGCATGTGTGTGTTTAGCAGTAATCAGTAGCACAGTGATGTGGAGGTGGAGACTTAGCTCTCACTTTTCATAATGAACAGTTCTTTGCATTGCACCACAGAACAATCAAAAACTCTGCCATGACACTGCTATGTCGCTGCCTCTCTGCGTCCTAATCAGCTCTTTCTGCTACATGAATAATGCATGCTAATGCCACACTCTTGTGTGTGTGTGTGTGTGTGTGTGTGAATGAGTATTTAGCAGTTGTTTAGTAAGTACTGCGATAAGAGTCGTTCAAAACGGACTAAACCTGCCTAGGTCCTGAATAAGGGAGCGAAAGAACAAACAGAACAACAGACACAGAGAGACAGATGGACAGTGAGACAGGGAAAGACACAGAGGGACAGATAGACTGAGAGAGAGACAGACAGACAGACAGAGGGACAGAGAGGCAGAGAGACAGATGGACTTAGGTACAGAAAGACAGACAGAGAGCCGGACAGACAGACATACAGAGGGAGAGACAGATGCACTGAGGGACAGATAAACAGACAGACAGACAGATGGATGTACAGAAAAGAGAGACCAGAAACACTGTACTCAGACCTATACAATAATGAAGAGGTCGGTAGAATCATATTTTACACAGACAACCCAGAAGCTTGGCACTCAGCAATTAGATATCATTACCCCACAGTGATCAAAAAGGGCATCAATAATGGATAGAAAATAGAGGTCAAATAAGAGGAAGATTCAAATGTCATGATAAGTATTAATCTATATAAAAACAGAACACTAATGATACTGGGCTGTCTAAAACAGTTTGAACAGGACTTACCCCAGATTAAAGAGAAAGCTCAGCTAAACAAGAAAAGCCCTAAAACACTAAGGCAGAGAAATCACAACTCCACCCATCAACCCAGAAATGACCAAACCAGAGATGACAGTGAAGAAATCTCCCTTCTTCATGGTGTCATCACCGACATGTAGGAGAAATTCACAAAAATTGAACTGGAACTGGTGTAGCTGAGAGAGGTGGTGCATGGTGCAGCACAGCAGACTGATCAAACTGGGAAGGAAGATGGTTACAGGAAAGAAATAGTGATGCTAAAGAAAGAAATGAAGGAGCTGAAAACCAAGGGAGAGGAACATATCAAACAGCTGTCTGTAATGATAGAAGAGATGAGAGGGCTGAGAGAGGACAGGGTGTTCTATAGAAAACAATTAGCAGCTTTAAGAGAACAGCTGACACTGCAGAGATTAGAACAGACACCTACCTCTCCAACAACCATACCTCTCAACCCCATCAGCCCTCCAACCCCCAACTCTCACAGTCAAACACAGCTGCAGATAATACTCCTAACTGACTCTATTGGCAAATTCACTGATGAAAAGGAACTGTTCCCGAAGAGTAACATCAAGAAAATATGGTGCCCAAACACACAAAAGGCCCTGGAGCTGTTGTGTGAGGAAGAGCTGGGCTCCCCCAGCCACATTATTATCCATAGTGGCACCAATGACCTGCGAGCCCAGCAGGAGAGAATACCTACAGCCCTCAGTGGTGTAATAGGGAAGGCATAATCCAACTTCTCTAATGCCAAAATTATCCTCTCCACCCTGCTACTACAATCTGATTTCCACCCAGACACCATCAGGAACATAAATGCTAGAGTGTCTAGAGACTGTGCCTTAACACCCAATGTACATCTTGCTCAACACGTACTCTGCCCCTTAACAGCCTCTACGACCATGTCCATCTCCACAGAAAGGCAGTCCCCATCTTTGCCAAAACCTTGAAGGACATCACTCTCAACCACAGTTCCACCACATCACTGAGACCATGTGTACACCCTGGAGACCCTCTATTGCAACCCCCTCCAACTCATCAGCACCAGCGATGTCTCCCCCTCCACTTCTTCCACCCTAACCGGAAAAAACCCTGCGACAGGCCCCAGGTTTCCCCCTCAAAAGTGACACATGGTCATGGCCTTCACCCCCATTTATGCCCCCCAGAGCAGCTCCCAAGCCTTCTTATTCACATGACCCACTGCAGGAGCAACACTTTGACAGTCAGAGCTACACTCAAGCAGCCAGCAGAGCACTAGTCCCTACCACTACCAGCACTCCCCCTGCTCCAATCACAACCAATAGCCACGCAGTGTCATCTCTATCCAAAGATCTCAGAGACATCCAGCACATGTTGAGTCTGCCCTTTCTCTCAAAACAAACAAACAAAAAACAACCTCAACTAGGAATATATAAATGTATATTTGTATGGGCATGACCGTGTGTCTTTGTATATTTGTATATGCATTTTATAATCTTTATGTATTGTTTTGGCCTGTCAATACAACATACTTATGTTTGTCTTGTTTTTAGAATAGCAGAAGCGGTTAATTAAAGATGTTTTATTCTTTAAAAATCCCATGTTAATATTTGGTTAATATCCATGTTAATATTCACTTCTGGAAAGAGCCAACACCCAGACCCAGGATTCTGAGATTATAGTATCACAGGAAACATGGAATAGAAGAGATTTGTCCCATGGCTGCCCAACAGGCTTCAGAGAGATAGTCCTACCATCCCAAGGCAGAGACTCAGGGGGAATGCTTGTATG